>NC_083627.1:5920671-6180671 GCF_963584025.1 Labrus mixtus | reverse complement strand
AGATGGGTTTTTTTTTCAGCCATCTTACCTTTATTTATTTAGAGAGAGGAAACCTTAGGAGGAGAGGGAGGGAACGACATGCAGCAAAGGGCCGAGTTGGGATTCGAACCCACGACCGCTGCGATGATGACCACAGCCTCTGTACATGGGGCGCGCACCATAACCACTAGACTAAACAATGCCCCAAGCTGTTTATTTCTGCTGTGAAGTTGGGGAGTTTAAAATGGGATCTAATGGAGATTCTTTGGTTTTTTGAGCCAGCCTCAAGTGGACACTCAAGGAACTGCAGTTTTTATTTTTGCACTTTTGCTTTGGCTTCATTTTTTAAAACACCAGAAGTGGCCGCCTGGTTTAACACTGATTAGTTATGTGCAACATTTTGGGACTTGTAGCTAAGTATTCAGAGTTAAATTTAGCCGACAGGTTGACATTTTAAAACAATACAGGCAACAAAAAAAGGCAATTAAAAAGAGTGAGAGAAGGAAGCTGTCAATCACTGACGGAATCACAAAAGAGCCCGGTCATCAAATATTGTCACCAAGCAAAGTGTGGAGGAGGGAAAACAAAAGCAAACAGGGATTTAAACATTTTCTGCTGTCACACAAAGACGATGCCAGTTTAGTGCACGCTCCTCAGCTGCTTCAGTTATACTATTAGAAGAGAACAAGAGCGCGGGCACAAAGTGATTATTTGGCAAACTTGTAATTGTTTTGGAACGCCTCCAACACACCAGCGCCAACACGTCACTCACTTCCACCTCTTCAAAGAGCGTGATGGGCCCGTTGTCAGGGTGGACTAAATGAAACGATATCAGAGGAGACAGGAGGACAAGATGAGACAGGGAGCGTCATTCCTGCAGAGACGTCTCACTCTGCTCCTAAGACAGATAAAACCTGATGAAGCTGACTGGATCCACATCAGGCCTCAGAGGTCAGCCGGTCACCACACTGACTCCACTTTTAAATCCCAAAGTTTAAAACTTTCAATTCAACCAAGAGAAACAAAAACACAGAGATGCCAGTTTGGCATTTTTTCCTGCAGCGTCAGCGCTCTGCTTTGAGCTCGTCTAAACAGAAACAGAGCAGCAGAGGTTCAGATGACTAATGAACAAACTCCGCACTAGAAACACGACCTCTTCACCAATTCCTTTTTTTTTTTTTTCTAATCTGGCTCTTACCACCATGTGGAAACCTCACTTTTACATTTATGAAAAACCCGTTAGTCACTGTCTGGTATTTCCCAGACCACAAGAGTCCCCATGACCCGACCCGACCCCCCCCCCCCCCCCCCCCCCCCCCCCCCCCGTGATCATCTGATGTTCTACATATGTCTTTCTAGCTTCATATCGAACCTTTTGATTAAAGTATTCTCTCTATATTGTGACCAGGACTCAAAAAGAAAATTTATGGATGAATAAAAAGGGTTAGGGAGTTGTTGATGTTTTTAGAGGACTTTGGTTGTTAGCACAGGAAGTGGACTTCTCAGAACCACGTCTGTTTCTGCTGCAGCATACTTCAGCTGATCATTTGGTGATCAAAGTGGATACTTGCACGAGAAAAGGTCATCGCATCATTTTCTTTTAATCGTTTCTTAACTTTATTCATTTCTATCGTTTGATTGATTTCATTTCTGTGTTGCTTTAACTCCTTTGTGCCTAACTCATTGTCTTTGACTGATCTTTTTATGGCTCTTATTCTAACTTCTTTGCTTCCTCTTTGCTGTTTTTAAACATTTTTTTGCATCTTTTGTCCCCTTGGTCTCACTTCTGGTCATGGTGCGCCGGTTATTTCCTTGCCCCTCGGAGTTTCCTGATTTGCTTGTTTTTGTGATTTTCTTGTTAAAATTGGATTCGCTTTGCTTGTAAATCCATTTTAAAACGTGATTTAAAGCGTCTTATGGTTACTGTAGTAAAGGAAACATCAGTATCTTTTTACAGTCCTCTTCTTGGAGTCACCAATTTGAGCAACATTTTGCGGCATCAGTTTCAAAAAAGACACTGAGATATTTCAGTCCGGGTAAAATCACATGACAGGAAGAGACAGACACAGCCTCCCCTTCATCCTTAGCTGCTAGCATGCTTAATGAAAACAATAAAGATTGAAAAGCCTGCGTGTCTATTGGCTAACTCGGGACTTGTTGCGGTACAAAGCACAGGTTGCCACGACACCTTTTTCCTGGGAGAGCGTCCCCCTTCAAACGCCGTCTCGCGATTGGTGGATTTTGACGAGTCGCTGAAGGCAAATTGAGCTGAAATGTCCAGGATGGAAAGAGGAGACAAAGGGGCAGAGAGTGACAGAAAAAGCAAGGTGGGTAAGAGCGGCTCGTGTGATGATGTGGATGTAAAACGTGAAGCAGAAGGAGACGAGAGTGAGGGGAGGAGAGGCGGGGGAGTTTTTATGAGTGCTGACACGCTGCGTGTGGAGAGGAAACATGCATAGACAGTCCTGACAGTGTTCAGCTCCACCAGCAGCCACCTGGGACTCCTGCTGAGCCTGTTAACACAACACACACACACACACACACACACACACACACACACACACACACACACACACACACACACACACACACACACACACACACACACACACACACACACACACACACACACACACACACACACACACACACACACGCACGCTAACAGCAGCTTGTTGAACTGAATGTGCAGCAGATTCAACAAACAAACATGACGTGACACCGACGACAAAAAAAAAAAAATCCAGAACAATGGCATGCCGCACCGCGCGTCCAGCGAGCACGTATTGATCTGTTTAATTAAGTCCCCAACTCTGGTTACCCCTGGCAACGCTCCCTCTACGCAGCATTGATAGTCGCCATGGAAACTGACAGCCAGGGGGGAAGGCAGAAGGACACTCAGACGTGACAATCACACAGGATGAGACCTCATTGGTCAGATAAGAAGAGCAGGAGAGAGGTGAACAAATGTGTTCTTGTGCTTTAACAGCCTCAGGTTTCTACGGAGACGAGGTGGATCTTTTTTTTTTTTTTTATATTTGGAAGAGATAAAAACGTCACCTCTAAAGAAAGTCACCCTGGTTTTTTTTGTCTGTTTTGTGTGATTTGTCTTGTTTGGTTGTAGCAGAGATCACTGATTTAATTTAGCCAGAAAAGCTCCACTGATGCTTTTCATGGTGTCTATGTTTCATATGTTTGGGGATGTCATTTTAAAACGTTTAGCAGCTCAGGTTAACCGTCACATCGTTCCAACGTCTGTTGAATTGTAGTCAAGTCGAGTCAAACGTATTTATAAAGGCAAATTAAAAAACAACATGCACTGACCGAAGTTCTGCACAGTAAAGGAAGGAAGTGACATTGAAATAAAATCATGATAAAAGCGTCCGCAAACACTTGACAAATGATTTTGTAGCTTGATGATTTTCAGTAAGTTGTTTGTGTACAAAAAAAATCCCTTTAGATTTCCTCTCAAAGCAGAAACAATGCTTTTCTTCAGCCGTGTAATTGGCAGAAGAACGGACTTAATATATTTGCTCATTGGGAGCTGAACAGTGCGCAGACCTTCCCCCTTTTGTTCTGCAGTTTAAATACCTTTTCTATCCTGCACCTGTACGCGATGTGTTTGGATGAGCACACTCGACAACGCCCTTAAAAACTAACCTTGTTTTATTTTTGATATGCTAAAGATGTGTGAGCAGGTGGTTGCACGTTTACTCATCCTGCAGACACAAAGCAATTATTCTAATCATTCGTAGGCGTGTTTCTGTTCAGTACAGTTTGGTACAGTTTGGTTTAGTACGGTATTTCCTGATCCTGCTTGTGTTACCACAGCTAACTGTAACTGGAGATCAAACAGGACGCCGGCAAACAGTCTATGGTCACAGACGTCACCGCCCCCTCCTGCTCGCTTATGCTGTGTTTCCTCATGGACTGAAATCTGAAAATATCCTAAGACTCCTAAACCCTCACTGTGGAACATTTAATGGATACGCGCCCGTGAGATGTGATATGTTAAATTTAAATGTTGTATCATATCTAATAGGACACATGTAGGTCATACATATGTAAACACTTATGTCATGTTTATCTGTAACTTGTCACTTACTGTTATGGAGGCAAGACACAAGAAGCAGGTCACATTTACATAACTCAGACAAGTGGGTCAATATGCTGCGCGCACACACACACACACACACACACACACACACACACACACACACAGAGGCGGCCACATTCTCATCTATAAACACTCTATTCACAGATATAATGAAGGAAACTCACACCTATTTAACTTTCTACGGGTGTCACCTCTCCAGTGACCGACAGTCTGAAGCTGTAGCTGCCAGGTGTGTGTGTGTGTGTGTGTGTGTGTGTGTGTGTGTGTGTGTGTGTGTGTGTGTGTGTGTGTGTGGTGTCTGGACTGTTTGTGGTGAATAATAATTTGGACTCCGACTTAAAGAGGCGGTGAGTCACTGCTGGCGTCAGACGCAGGATCATCTCAGTGGATATGTAGGTCAGCAGTGGTCAACCCCTGCTCTTATGATACCGCTGCTGCAAACACACACACACACACACACACCTACACACACTCTTGGTAGGGTTATTTTTTCATAAGGTAACTTATATTGACCTAGATCTTCAATCTACCCACGAGCTCTCCTTGAACCGATTCCCTTATTTGAACTCTAACTCTAAAATCCTTCTTTTTGTCAGCGAGGTTTGGCCAGACTGTGCTCACCCTGATCGTGCTGTCCCTTTAAGACAGAGAGAGAAAGTCACACAGGGACATAAACACATGTACGACTTCTAGAATAAGAGTTTGAACAGAAGTTAAACACCCCTCTAGATGTTGATTTTCCTCTCCACTGGGAGTGAAAACCATCCCTCTCACACTTTTATTCTCGGGCTCAGTCTTCGGCTGAACACACTCTTACTAAAAGGAGAAACTGTAAAAACAGAAATGGATGCTCACTGTGACTCAGAGGTCACGTTGTTTAGAGGAAAAAAAAAAAAACACCAAACCTTTTGAAACTTAAACGGGCCCAATGAAATGTCTAAGAAAATGTGTTTGAAGCACATTCAGAGGGTACAAATAGTCCTTTCTTTCAAATGTGATGGCAAGTTATTTATGATTGCCAGATGTTTAGCTGTGATGTGTAAGCAACATCTGGGCTGTTTCTTTAGCGTCATCTCCAGAAAGCAGTTGACTTCTAATTACTCGACTGCTTTAGAACTAACACAGAGCTGATTAAGTGAAACTATGAACCTCTGACTCTCTGTGTTAACCCAATAACGTGTTTATCTTTTAAAGGTCCAATCAGTAAGCTATCTACTGACTGAAATGATAAAGTGATCTTACTATATGATCAGACATTAAGGTAACATGCTATGTTGAAGTGCTGGCTTCTCTGACAACAATGCAGCAGCCAGTATGTCCTCCTTCTAACTTTAGATTCTGCTCCTGAACGCTCTGGATTTGTTTGGACCAGAGAAGGTAGGCGGTTTCAAGGCGCCCTCACATGGCCGTTTTGGACGCCCCTCAGGCAAAAGCCAAACCAACAGGTGTTGGTCCAAGTCCAACCTGCTGCTCCTTTTGCCGCATTTGATTCTCCACTCTCTCCCCCGCCCTGTCTATACGGTCTGATCTAAATAAAGATCCAAATATGACAAACATGAACCTTAAAAAAAGAAGGAGTTAGTGTCCTGTGACACACCTGTAGTGTAACATACTGAAGACATGCTAACAAACTACAGATGGTTACACAGGAACCATATTTAACTCACCACTGTCAGTAAAGTAGATCGTTTCTGAAGTTAGAATTACTGTGATCGTAATGCTAAATCTGTTAGCCCGTTAATGGCCTTTTCCATTCTGTGTTAGCATTCAGCTAACCAAAAAACAACACCAGGCCGCCACATCATCTTTTTGCTTTTAATCACCAAAAATTGAAAGAAAACTTCTGCACACTTTCTAAATTGCAGAAATACATTAGCTACTTATTTGTGCAACGTTTAAGTATCAAAGTGTTGCCGTTGTATTTTTTGCAAATTTAGACAGAGCGCTCTCTTTCTTTAAGTCACAGCAGCTTCTGGTTTAAACTATGACTGAAGGTCTGGAGATAATTTAAAGCTTCTGTACTTTTCAATACTATCCGTCACAAAAACATCTAATGTCTATCAATCAGTGGAGGAAAACGTAAGACCAAAAAACATCGGTATAAGTCATCCTGTGTATTTTAATGTTTGTAGCCCTATGAATCAAAGGCCTCCCTGAGTGCCTGGACCTGGATTATTTACACCGATGTTTTACGGTCTTAAGTTTTCCTCCATGAGCACCGGTGGTTTGAGGGATACCAGAAGCGCTCCTGTTCTCTCTTTTGGTCATCAATAAATCAGTGTTTGGATTGTAAACATGTGGTATACTAAAGAATTGAAGTATCAGAAATGTGGGCAACTTCAGCTTACACCAGCTAAACATGACAATCAGCAAAAAGCTGCAGTGTTGTGAACTAAACCAGCTTCTTGAATTCATGTTTTCATGTGAGATTATGAGATATATATATCTTTCTTTAATCATGTCCAGGAGATAAAACGAAAACTTAAGAATATTTTTAACACTTTTCCAAACTCTACAGGTGGTAAACTTTGTGCAAATTATTGTGCTTGTCATCATTTAAAGAGGACATTTACTGCTTTAATTTTGGGAAGCTGTCGCATCAACTGGTTGTGAATACTAAAAATGAAGAAAACCTCGGTAGTGTGCGTGCTTCGTGAAGAGATAAGACATGTAGCAACAGAGAAACAGAAACAAATGCAGACAGATCAACACTTAGAAATACAGATTTATGCAAAGTTACCACACAGACTCTCTGGCCTTCCCCTGTAACAGTACCTGTAACCAAACCGCAGCAGAAAAATATCACTGAAATCTGGGTTCCTCCTTCCCACACACACACACACACACACACACACACACATACACACACACACACACACACACACACACAGCAACACAAACACAATGAATCACTCCTGCCTCCTATGATAAAACAAACGCCTCTCATTTGTTCCAGAAAAACCCAACCAGAGCAGCTGCACCTCCAAACCTCATCGGACCCTCCCCTCCTCCGACCGCAGGGCCGACTTTACCCGTCTCTAACCCACTTGCAGTTTCCCTCTCTGTGACCTCCACTTTCAAATTCAACTTTCACACCTCGTCGTTCTCGCTCTAACAGACAGCGGAGCTCGCTGGTTCCTGTTGTGTCTAACAAAGGAAGGCCGTCATTACGGTGGAATATGAAGCAACGGCGTTCAACTCAATCAGGGGAATTACAGCAGAACAGAACGAGGAAACGACCGGGAACAACAGAAAACAGTAGAGACGATTACATCGGCCTGATTATGAAGATTTAACCTCCATCATCTCAGAAGCTAAGCTCGCACTAAGCTAACAAGCGATGCCTTCTTTGTGACAAAGCTGATTCTGTCTCCGCTTTAATCCCGATATAAATCACAAATCACAAACCAAACTACCGCCAACATCAACCGTCTGTGTCAGAACATGAAAAGTACCTGAAAGCTTTTGCAACACTTTCACTTCTTGTCTCGCTTAAAATCTTTCAGTTTCTGTTTTTCACACAGCTACACGACCTGAATCAAAAGAGCAGGACGGTAGATTTCAGCTGAGGCATCCAGACAAATTCTTTAGCGAGAAGTGCTCTCGGGTTGTTTGTTTTTATTCATCACCTTAAAGTCATTTTTTTTTTTTTTTTTAAACTAGCTTGATTTTGAAAGTAGCATTCCCTCTGTGCTCCCTCTAAGCCCCCCCCCCCCCCCCCCCCCCCTCCTCACTAACATGCACGGGCGCCGTCGCTCCAGAAGTGGACCTCAGCTCATCTCTCGCATTGTGTAGAAACTACGTCGTCTCACGTCTCATGAGAGGCGTCTGATTGGTTCATCAGGTTGGTACCTCGTGGCAGACATTGGTTGAAGTTTTTACAGGCTTACAAACTGATACAGATGACGGATTTTCTTTGTTCCTTTTTCAGAGAACATGAGTTATTAATGTCTGTCGGGACCTAAAGACAATTTACACCAGAATCTTTAAAAGCGGATCTGGAGGAAATTACCAACCCTGCCTTTAAATCTCTGATTGGACAACTTGATACAGAATCACAGGAAGTTGAGATGGAAACAAATAAAGTTGAAAGTGGTGCAGATGAGCCAAGACAAACAACTTTTAAGTTTACGCTCGCCTCCTCCAAAACAATCATTAACTTTCGTTCAGACAGAACATGATCTCAGTGTGAAGGTTGTTTGCTTAAAGACGCTTTGAGCTCTATTATGTTAGTTTTTCTTCTGGGTTTTGGAGCCTTATGACTTTTGGTGTCTTGTGTGAAGCACTTTGAATCGCCTTGTTGATGAAATGTGAGTTTGGGGTTTTCAGAGTTTGTGTTAAATACTTAAATGACCTCGACATGCTTGATCAAAATGTCAGATGCAACCCAACACCTAGCAACAAGAATATTAGTCGGAGAGATTGCACATTGGCCTTGTTGGTTTTAGTAGCCTTGGGCAGCAGAATTACAAAATACAGAATTATCTCAAACAAAAGGAAATCTAAAAACGAGCACAAACAAGCCAGCTGATGATTAAAGCTCAGCACTTCAACATGGAGTTCAGCAGTAAGAAGAATCATCGTGTGCAGTTTCTTACCCGCAGTCCGGCGCTGGGCACCATCGACAATCTGGATCAGAGGCGAGGCACCTCCGCAGCAGGAACTCCTCGTACTTTTCCAGCAGCGCCGCATCATCCAAGATGTCCGCCACCTGTTGCGGGGCGAGTCTCTCGGCGCACTCCGGGCAGCTGAGCTGGACTCGGCTCTCTGTGATCTCGATGCGGAGGTACTGTCGCAGGCAGCAGAGGCAGGAGCGGTGGCTGCAGCCCAGCAGCTCGGGGAGCTGTTCGGCGGGCTGGCGCACCAGGCACAGGGGGCACTCCAGGAGGTTGTTCTCGCCAGCAGCAGGGGCTCCGCCCAGGGACGGCTGGCTGGAGGACAGGGGCTTTGACGGGGTGCTGTTGGCGGCATCCTGCGGGGTCGTCGCGGCTGTGGTGGTGGTGGTGGTGGTTGTCGTTGGCGTGGCAGAGGCTGCGGCGGGCACTGAGCTCAAGGCAGACGGGATAAGCTGTTGCTGTGTGTGGAGATGATGGGTCAAAGGGGGGGCCACTCCTCCTTTGGGGCCCTTGGCGCCCCGGGAGCCTCGTTTGCTGTGGAACAGGCTGTGAAAGGAGATGCGGCCCTGGCGCTTGCCGGCCGCTCGGCACTTAGGGTTTGGGACGCCGCTCACCGAGGAGTGAGGCGACTCCGAGTCCTTTTCTGATCCCATTTTTCCCGGAGGACACGAAACAGTCGGCTAACTGTCCCCTGATTCACGATAACGTATCTCACAGGGACGCTCGGCTACACAAACACACACTCTGTCACACACACACACACACACACACACACAAGAGAGGATTTGTCCCCTTGTGAAAGCCAAAGTAGAATGAAAAAGCTTCTCAAGTTCCTGTTAGAGAAACTTGAGTGAGTCACCTCCTCTGCTTCCTTTTCAGAGAAACAAAAAAACGTTATCTCGAAACCACACGGGGAGATAACAGAAAGGGGGAAAAAACTGAGAAAAAAAAAGCGATCGTGAAAGTTCAAAAGGAAAAGAGTTCCCGTCAGAGTTCCTCTAAAACTCAACGGTCAAAAGGTTCAAAAAGAAGAAAAACTAAAAGTCTGTCGTCTACCAGGCAGATGTGGAGGTCACACGTTACTGTCAGACATAACCATTAATGTCACAAAAAAAAAAGGAGAAATCCACAGCGCAGTGTTTTTTATTCCTCAGTGTGGATTGATCCTCTTCAGCTGCATTCAGAGCGTCTCCTCTGCTCGCCTCCGTCTCCTTCTTGTTGAACGCCGGGTCTCTCTGAACGCTCTTTTCTGTCAGGAAGAAGAGAGCAGGAAGTTAACACAAAGAGCATGCTCAGTATGACACACACACTGCTCTCTCTCTCTCTCTCTCTCTCTCTCTCTCTCTGCTCTTCCTGAGTTTCAGTGTGATCATTAACTCTTGTGACCCTGAACTGATGGGCTAACACTTAAACACACAGACAGACTCACACACGCAGGAAAACATCACACAATATGTGTTTAGTGACAACGATTAAAGGTTAAAAACACAAAAGCCTGATTTTAACATCCATTAAATTCATGACATCATCCGCCGACCTGACCAATGCTGTGTGTTCATGTGAAACACCTCTCTCTCTCTCTCTCTCTCTTTTTCTCTCTCTCCATCACGCTGAGCAGCGCAAGCTCTTCCTCCACTTCACACTGCGCTGCTAGTGCCGTTGCCATGACGACGCTCACTATGAGCGAGGCAAAACAGCGACCCGCTCTGTGACTCTGGTGCTTATGTTTACGCACACACACACACACACACACACACACACACACACAAACACAGACACACACACACACACAGACACACACACACACACACACACACACACACAGACACACACACACACACACACACACACACACACACATCAGCGTGAGCACAGCAGAGCACACACACAGGTAAAGGATACACATTTAAAACACACACACATTGGCACACACATCATACTCACTCATTAGCGCATCTTAAGCAACATGGAAATGATAACACATTTTAAATAACACACACACAACTTATAGAAAGACATAACACATACACACACACAAATACACACTCCATATGCTCACAGGTCGGTAAACACTCATTGATCACACATATTAATGTTTATTGTTTTTTTATATAATGCACTCTCACACGCTCACTCTCTCTCTCTCTCACACACACACACACACACACGCTCACTCTCTCTCTCACACACACACACACACACACACACACACACACACACACACACACACACACTAACAAACACACACTCAGAGAGACACGTTCAAACCTCTTGAAAAAAACACACAGGTTGAAAATCATTTCCACTCACACACTATACGCAGACACACACACACAAGCACGCACACAAGCATGCACACACACACACACACACACACACACACACACAGAGGCTTCAAGTGATATTTAAACACTCACACACGTGCCTGATAATTACATCCTGTGTTCCCACTATAATCACAGGCTGTGAGAGCTGTGTTAAGTCATGTGTGTGTGTGTGTGTGTGGAGCTCTCCTGTGTTATTAACTTACATGTAGTGTGTGGTGGAGTCCTAACGTACGTGATGTGGTTGTGTGTTTTAAATTTAGACGAGGGGTTACAACCCCAAACTGCTAGGATGAAGTGCAAAAAAAACTAAAACACTGAAAGAGCAAGAAACAAGCAGACTAGCAAATATCTAACCAGCAAAGGCCACACACACACACACACACACACACACACACACACACACACACACACACACACACACACACACACACACACACACACACACACACACACACACACACACACAGTGTAGTGCTGACTCAGCAAATGTCACACCATTTAAGAAATCGTGACCCTGTGTGTGTTCTGTTCTGGGTGCAGTCTTGGAGTGATTGACAGGTGAGCTGAGCGTTCACTGAGGAGCAGACAGACTGTGTGGGCTTCAGTCTGAGTCTGTTCTCATTTATAGGTCATAAAAGACACAGACGGCCTTGGTTTGTAATCTATATTTTTCTTAAAGACTTGTTATTAAGACGACTACATTGACTGTTTTGGTGTATTCATAGTGGAGTCAGGCAGGCTGTTTCTAAGAAGGGATCTGCATTTTAAAAGGAGTTCTAATATTTGAGGAATTTCATCAAAGGGCTGCAACTAAAGAATATTTTGATAGTCGACTAGTCACCAATTATTGAAACAATTAACTGACTTCTCGGACAATGTTTTGCGTGATTACTTAAAGGCTCTTATTCAGCTTCAAAATTCAAAACATACCTCTTAAAAACTGAAAGCATGCCATTAAAAACTGTAATCCAAGCCATATTTTCTGTCCTGGCTTCGAATGTCAGACAGGTGCTTTTGTTTTCATGTTTGGCCTGGTTACTATGGTAACATGGTAAGAGTTTTGCTCTGCTGATGGAAAAATATGAAGAGTTCTTGGGGTAGAGAACGAAAATGTAAAAGGAACTGCGTGGTTGTAACTTCGGCCTGCTGTTGTCATAACCTGAGAAAAGGCGATCCGTAGCTTTAAGAAAGAGCAGAGTTGG
Source organism: Labrus mixtus (assembly GCF_963584025.1). NCBI lineage: Eukaryota > Metazoa > Chordata > Actinopteri > Labriformes > Labridae > Labrus > Labrus mixtus. Next base: position 6,168,430 of record NC_083627.1, on the reverse strand, counting down.
ATGTAGCCTAGCATACCGTTTAAAGCCGACAATCGACGCCTCAGCTCCCCAAGACCTCGTTATGACCACGTAGGCCTACAAAAGTTACACAATCAAAACAAAAAATAGGGGCATAATAAGATGACAAAATGCTGGGACATGATCAGGGCGTCTCTTCCCTGTCAGCAGACGTGCAGCCGCATTCTGGACAAGCTAGGGATGAAGAGACGACTTGTCAAGACCAAAAGATAGAGAATTAGAATTACACCCGTTAAAAAGCGGGAGATGTTGATAACCTACATTTTATTTCCGATACAGGAAGAGGACGGATACATTCTTCTGAGTCCCAGTCAAAGATCAATAAAAGAGGAGGAGTTCCACAGTTATACACAGTAAATGCTGCCTTTTTTATACACACACACACACACACACACACACACACACAAGTACCAACACATACTCATGCATCCGTCCAACAGTTGCCATGGCAGCCAGCACTCGCCATCCTCTCAGGGTCAAACCGGGTCTCCTCCGAAAATGTGCGTAAGTGTATAAAAAGCCCACAGTTCCTAAATATACCCTCCCACAGGCTGAGTGTGTAATGGCCCTCTCCTCTGCTGCACCCTGAGCATCGCACGCACACACACACACACACACACACACACACACACACACACAGATGGCAGATTTCAAAAGTTTGTGTGTGTTTGTGAGTTGTGACAGATCCCTGAGCGTCCGATGCTTTTTGAGATGAAACCTTTGATTTCACCCAAATTTTAACAAACTTGAACAGCAGATCTGTGTGTGTGTGTGTGTGTGTGTGTGTGTGTGTGTGTGTGTGTGTGTGTGTGTGTGTTTGTGTGAGTGAGCGTGTGTTTGCTTTCATCCTTATACACAACAGGACTCCCATTAGGCCCATTGATCAGTGCTCCATGTACTGGAATCAAACTGGTGAATCATAAAACGCATTTTAAACCTGTGATGTTGCTTCATAATAACAAGTGATCTGAACAAACAACCTGATAAAGAAACACCTCTCTCTCTCTCTCTCTCTCTCTCTCTCTCTCTGTGTGTGTCTCTAATAGCAACACAAACACAAACCTCCAAAGACCTGCTTTTGTTTTGTTTTTTTACAGAGCGCGGAGGCGACATGCTCGAGTGCTGATAAAAAAGATTTCTATCTTTTCAAGGAGCTTTCTTCAAACGACAGATCAGAAGAGAGGACTTCTTCATCTTCTTCTGTCTTTACTCTTGTTCCTCGCATTTCTAATTGAAGACTCACTCCTGATTTGCTGTCCTGGTTTTGATTATCTTTAAAGGAATCTCAAAGGGGGAATTCAACAAAGACTGAAAGGAAACCCTGGACACTGCCCAACAAATAGTATCTGATGATGCCATGCCCTATACCTTCCAGTCATCATCACAGCAATCCTTCACAGTGAGCCAGAAAGTTTGATCATCCAAAATAAGTCTCTTTATCATATCTTGTCATGATTATTAGAATCAGGGGCTTGATTGGTCCGAGGCTGTTGAGGCTAAAAGCTTCTTCAGTGCCATTTTGCAGAATTTGGATGGTTCAAGTTATCAGCATCCCGGTTACATAACGTTAGATTTTGTTCTGTAAAGACATTCATGTTCACAAAATGTGAACTAATGATTGAATAATCATGTTTATGTTCTCAGTGTGTGTGTGTGTGTGTGTGTGTGTGTGTGTGTGTGTGTGTGTGTGTGTGTGTGTGTGTGTGTTGTCGTTTGGCAGATCGGTCTGAACAGCCTGAGAACTTCACAATCTGGGATTGATTTTTTATCAACATGCTCACACACACACTTTGTTCCACACTTCTCCTCTCCTCCTACTCCACTGCTGCTCAATTCAGCTATCACACACGCACGCACACGCACACACACACACACACACACACACACACACACACACACACACACGCAACCTCTTTCTTCTATGGTTTCACTGGTTGTTTCAGTTGCTCTTTCATTCCTTTTCTCTCTCTCTCTATGGTTGCCCTCGTGCACTACTTAATATTTCTTTCCTCGACTTGTTCTCACATCAAAGCTTCAGAAAAAACTCAGAAAAAAAAGAAATACTCAGATCTTAAACCTCGATTAAAGGTAGCAAAAACTGTCAGTTAACAATCCTCCATTCAAAAAGTTACTTTGATAAAAACAATAAAAATAAGAGTACTCGTTATCCTGAATGGCCTTTTTCAGGATAACGTATGTATTTGGATTGCAAATAAAAATGTTTATAAACTTATGACTAGCTTGTAAATCTCTCCCTGTGGATTCAGAAAGTCTAAGGGCGCGGTCACACTGGCCATCTGTACCGTGCTGCACTCAAGCACGATTGCCCCTCCGCTGTGCCAATCCCACGCTGGCCGGCACGGCCCGCGGTCACACTGGCCAGGACTAACCGTGCCTAAAAGCACGAAGCATGAAGTCTAATGTGGTTTTATGATGCTGAAAACTGTTTATTTTAATCATGTAAAGGCCCTGAGATTGACGTGGCGAACAGTCCAGGGTGTAACCCCGCCTCTCGCCCAACGACAGCTGGGATTGGCTCCAGCCCCCTGGGACCCCGAACGGGTAAAAGCCGGATAGATAACGGATGGATGGATAGTTTATGTAAAGTCCTTGAAAGAGACACAGGTTAAAAAATGAGCAAAAGCTACAAACTTTCTGTGCAACACACACACACACACACACACACACACACACACACACACACACACACACTGTGCACGCTTTAAACACAAACAGATAATGATTCACCGCTCACACGTCCGCACAGGATTCGCTGTGAAACCCACATCATCAATCAAACAGAGGTTCAGACATGTCTAAGATTGTTATTCGCCATTGTTCAAGAAAAAAGTCTGTACTGTCCTACGCACTTATTTAACCAACGCTCAGGAACCAGAAGAATCTGCACGCTAATATCTTAAGTGCTTCGGCGGATTCCTTGGTCCGGTCCCATTGCATTACTAACAGTAACTGTTGGCTTTTAAATCCGTCACATCAAACATCTCTATCTTCCCGTGAACCAGACGCCATGTAAATGTTTGAACTAGCTATCTAGCCTTGAGACCTGACGCTGCGGTCTCACTGCATGTGACCAATTTGACTAAACAAAGCAGTAACCTTTCCGAGAATCTCAAAGGGAAAATGCACAAGCTGCAGTTCTTCACAAGTGTCCACTTGAGGCTTACGCCCATATCAAAATGTATAAAGTTAGGGCTGAGATAGCGTTTCCAATATGGCGACCACCGTCCATGGACTTCAGAATGTCTCTCTAACGAAGGACATAACTAAACTACATCCATGTTTTATTCAGGCTATGGCCTAAACTTGCGTCCGTCCTGCTCTGCTGCTCGTTTGTTGGAATGAATTGATGAGTTTTTTCACTCCCAACAAGGTTCACTTAATTAACAGTGTTTCAGCTGTTCTTTAAAAAGGATCATTTTCTGAAAAGTGGAGCAGGCGAACGACCAAGAGGAAGGCCTTTTTTCCTAACTGGTGGGGTTTGTAGACAGAATAGGGACTCATATTAGTGTTTGAAAAACATGGTGAAGTGCATTTTGCATAATATGTGAGCTTAAAAAAGATACAAATACAGCTGCCTGAGTACATTAGACTAAAGAACAACAAATGTTTTATAAGTAAAAGAGAGAAGTAGAGTAAAGCCTAAGTGCAGTACTTGTTTGTGTACTTAATCAGCTGTCAGTTACACACTGCGCCTTTTTCTGGCCATGATGGTGAAATAAGTTCCTCCCTCTTCTGTATTTCTGCCAAACACATTACCATCAAATGTCCTGAGGTTTGAATTTCCCAAGAACTTCACTGGAGTTTATTGTCTCTGCCGATTCACAGGAAAACGATTACGCTGCTCTGGCTCTGAAGTCTGGACTTCCTCAAAGCTTCACACTCCCGCAGCTGCACAACGTCTCGTAAATCTTATGAGTGCTTAATTTAAAAATCTAAACAGTATCTTGTGCACCCACCCTTGCATACTGTAAACAATCACACACACACACACACACACACACACACACACACACGTCTCTAAAACTGTGTGTCCATGAATTGAGTACAGATTAAACATGAAACTATTATGTAACCAAAAACAACAAACAGAACAGGCCTCTAAAAACCAGTTTGACAGTGTGTATGTGTAAGGAATAACATTTTAACTCTTTTCTCACTCGAACAAAAGCAGAACAATGCAACAAATGTTTAAGAAGAATGGGGAACATTTAAAAGAAATCAAGTATATCATCTTTAAAAGTCTCTCTGAGTCATGTCTGTCTACAATGAGTGAGAAGCTCGAGTCCCGCTGGCTGTGTTGTTGTCAGTTTACATGGATGGGCTGGCTGGCTCCTCCCCTTTTGTATAAAAGCTGTTTTAGTCAAGGACTAGAGAGAAGAACATACTCACTGATTGTTTAAATGTCATGTAAGCGTTTAGATCCAGGCATCCTGTGTCGATTTACATAGACACAGGTGACTGCAGCTCGAGCAAAGAACAATTTTGTCCGTTGCTTACGCTCGACTCTTTTGTGAGGGGAGAGGGGTTGGAGGTGTGTCGCTGGAGGAGAGCGGAGGCTTCAGTATGGCGGAGATGTGGCAAAACAGCAGTTTGTTTTGGTTTTCAGGCTGGTGCTCAAGGGCGACATCTACTGGATCCAAAAGTTTCACATTATTCCTTTAAAAAAATGTGTTAAACTAGAAACCTCAGACCAGATCTTTTTCTACTTTCTACATCATTACTCTGTGGTGTTGATCAGTGTTTTATCACATTGGATAAGAGCGCCAGCTAAAAGCCTGCAGTCTAAACTGACTGATGACGTTGTTTTTAACGTGAATGGACAGATCCACTGAAGAGCAGACGGCTCAGATCAGACTTGTTTGTAGTGATACTGACTAAAACCCTGCTAATCTGAGAACTGGGGGCTCACAGTCTTTAACAGAACAGGTGGCCCACCTCTCTAAACCAGCAGCTAACGATGCATTATGTGTGTCCGTGTCTTTGTGTGTGAAGAAAAGCTTATCAGAAAGCATCAGGAAATAGGAGCCAGAGCAACAAAGGAAATGTGTGCTGACTTAGAGACTGAAAAGATGCGTCTTTGTCTGCTTTTCACGCTTCTCCTGAGCAACACCATCCTCTTATTAATAATAATAATAATAATATTTAACATTTGAAGGCGCCGTTCAAAACACTCAAGGTCACCTTACAAAGCAGAGATGAAAATGAACAACAAAGATCATTGTGAGGAGGATTCATGAGACAGGATGGATAATGGTGAGACGGAATATGCCAGTTTAAAAATGGAGAGAGAGTCAATATTACGGATGTATGGTGGGAGGGGGTTCCAGAGGCAGGGGGGGGGGCAGAGCGGCCGAAAGTCTGTGGACCCCATGGTGGTCAGGCGGGCGGGTGGTGCAGTGAGTGAATGGAGGATGAAGACCTGAGAGTGCGGGTTGGGTGTGTTGACGTGCAGAGAGGTACAGAGGAGCGAGGTTATGGGTGGCCTTAAAGGTGAGGAGCAGATTCCTTGAAGTTGTTGCCATAGCAACTTGTGCTATCGGTGTAATTAGAGAAAGCAGGCGAGGCTGCTTAATAAGCCACATGACAACAGTGCAACTTAAGAAGTAGGTTTTCAATTATCATAATTTGTATACGTTTTTACAGCATAAAGGAACATGTTGTCAGCCTGGTACAAAAGAAATATAGGTCTGTAACGGTTTGTCAAGAGGATTAAAACCCGCCTCAGCTCCAGCCCTCAGCCTGTCGTTAGGATGAGACAGCATTTCCAGCATGGTGGCTGCCGCCGATGAGCCTCCTGCACTAACAGGTGGGTGATGTCACTCAAGCTCGTCCATTATTATTTACATCCTAAGTCCGACCTGTGGCTCCTATCCCGCATTTAATTCCCCACTCACTCCTCCCTGGTTTCCTACTCTATCCATTGGCAAGTAAAGGAAAAGGCCAAAAATACATCTTACTACGTTGTCCTTTTTTTGACAACCTTAGTTTGAAGAAACTTAAAAAACTCCTGCTTCAGATAATCTAGTTTTCCACTACTAAATTGTACTCTCACTTTGTTTATAACACATAAAATGCTGAAAATGCTTCTTCAGCTGAAGAATAAAAGCTATAAAGAGGATGTTATGAAAGCAGTGCAATATAATCGAAATTACATTTTAATACGAGTATAGAATTTAAATTTGGTGAGACACTGGTAAGACTGTACCTGAAGCGGGGCCCGTATTAAAGGCCAGTGCAGCCAATAAAAGCTAGTGAGCAGAGTTATTATATTGTTTCAGCTGCGCTTATCCTACCAACAGTGAAGTAGTCGTGGTTCTGTTGTTAGGCAGCATCAGGCTTTAGCTAGATTTTATGGACCGCATAGATCAGCAGCACAGACTGCACATCCTCATTAGAAGAGGCTAAGTGTTCCAGTTACAGTACCAAGGTCAAGCAAAATGTCCTCACTTTAGAGGATTTCTGCAGAACATTTTGTCCACCACACACACACATACACACACACACACACACACACACACACACACACACAAGTCAAGGCGACTTCCAGTGAGCAGAAGAATCTGCTGAGTCACGCAGATTAAGATATCACGACTGATTAACGAGGGAATAATGACACATTAGAGCAGAAAAAAGCAAGAGCTGACCTCAGAGTTGATTCACAGTGTACTGTGTGACCTCACTGCGGCCTCGTTCCAAACAGCTGCTTTTGTCTCATCAACACAAAAAAAAGGTTTACAATATTTTTTTATTAAATGAATGATTGAGAAAGGCCCTGCCCTCTGTTAGCATAGCATCGTGTACACAGAAGCATTTCTACACTCACACCTGAGGACTGCTCGGTCCAACAGCTCAATATATTAAAAGAAACATGTTACATCTTTTTTTGTTGAGTCATTGAATAGAAAAGTGTAGAAAATTCAATTTTTAAGCTAAGCGAACTTAAGCTAACATGCTACATGTAGCTTCATATCTATTGTAGGCCTACAGACTCTAACTCTCTCAATAAAATCATATCACAAAAAGTCAAACTAGCGGTACTTCTTCACAAAGACAGGCTCACCAGAGGCTCTTAATGAAGGACATTTGGATAATCTTCAGTGTTACCATATTCATTTTGTGTTAGCATTGTAACTTAATAAGCTAGCTGGCTGGTTGCACCAATTGTTTAGGCAAAAGTCGACATATTAACCTCACCTTAATTTGAATTTAAACATTAATGAATACCTGTTCAGACAGTAAGATACGTCTCTTATTGTTACATGTTAATCATGAAAGAGAGTTGTTAATTTCAACCTAAGTCAACTTAAGCTAACATGCTGCTACATGTAGCTTCGTACAGACTTGAGAGGTGTCATTTTTATTATCTAATTCTCTCAATAACGACACAAAAAGTCAAACTGCTTCTTTTGGCTCTTAATGAAGAACATATGGATCATTTTTAGTGTTAGCATGTTAATTTTGTTTTAGCATCATAACTTAATAAGCTAGCTGGCTGGTTGCATCGATTGTTTAGAACAAAGTTGACACATTAACCTCACCTTAATTTGATTTTAAACTTTAATGAACACCTGAACAGACACAACAGTAAAGTACGTGTCTTATTGTTACATGTGAATCATAAAAGAAAGTCATTATTTTTAACCTAAGTCAACTTAAGCTAACCTGCTGCTACATGTAGCTTCATATCTATTGAGCAGATTTGAGACCGGTATCATTTTTATTATCGTTTCCTGTTGTTACATGTTAATCATGAAAGGCAGTCATTATTTTGGACCGCAATGTGCTAAATTAATTTAATTGAACTAAAGTAGAGAAGTTTATCAACAGTCGGTTTATCTGGCAATGAAAAGAGCAAGCGTCTTATCTATCACACCTCTTGGAACAGAACCGATATAAAAAACTGGATGATGATAAGATGTTAGTTCCTGAATGGACTATCATAAAACACACAAAGGGGAAACAATTACACTTCCCTATATGTTGAATAGTTGTATAAAAATCAACACTTCCAGTTAACTTTGCAAATGAAACTATGAAAACAGCCTGAAACTGCCGAGCTACTTGTTGTGTACTGTCATGTGTTTCACATTTCTACAAGAAACACTTTGCAGAGAAACAGAGAGGCCACACACCCACATCACAAAGCTGCACACGGCGTGTTATTTTGTAAGCAAAGTGATTTTTTTTTTTTTGGGTGTTCATGCGGGGGCGAGTTGATGGAGTTATATCAGCAATAATGGAAGCAGATCTTCAATCTGTGGAAAAATACACCCTGACAAGCAGACACAAACGCCTGCTCTTCCCAGGAATTCAGCTAACACACACACACCCTCACACATAATGTGAACACTGTCTGTTAAAGTGTGTTTGTGTGTGTGTGTGTGTGTGTGTGTGTGTGTGTGTGTGTGTGTGTGTGTGTGTGTGTGTAGGAGAGCATAACCCTCTCCCCTAGAAAACCAGCTAAACATCTGGTAAAATAAACCTCACTCTACGATGTGTGCTTGTTTAAACACCTTAAGAGGACGCCAATTTGAATAGAATAAAAGATGCAGCTGTTTGTGTGGACACAAATACACTCCCTTTTTCAGAGGAAATGTACGACACAGTTGGCCACTTTCCATATCAGCACTTTCATGACGCAGCATCGACTATAACAGAAACGCCTGTGTTTGTCTTCTTTCCATGTAACTATCAAGACTGCGAGTGACCAAACCTCTGAATCTGAATCTCAGGATTACTCTTGGACCAACAGATTACTGTATTTAGAGTTATCTAAGAAAACGAGCCAGCTGCAAAAGACAAAATCATATTTATAAATATAAGTGTGATATGGGCATGTGTTAAGAAGTGTGTTCACATCATATAAACTAAAGAGTGGAGAAGGACATACTGGCTAACAGAAAACATACTTCAGTAGTTACATTATGGGAATGGAGGTCGCACCAGTCGCGCGCGTACAGTCTATGGCGGAGCGCCAGTCGCGGGACATAAACGCCATCATCCACTCGAGTGGGACTCATTTCCTTCAGCTCAACCCGACTTCATGCAGGACATTTACAAGAGGGCTGGCAGGAAAAACTCCTGTTGAAGTCGTAGTGTAAAATGATCCCTCCATCCATTCATTGTCCATCCATCCGTTCGGCCATCATCCATCCATCCATCCATCCATCCTCCAATCCATCCTCCAATCCATCCATCCATCATCCAATCCATCCATCCTCCAATCCATCCATCCATCATCCAATCCATCCATCCTCCCATCCATCCATCCATCCATCCATCTATCCATCCTCCAATCCATCCATCCATCCATCCATCCATCCTCCAATCCATCCATCTATCCATCCTCCAATCCATCCATCCATCCATCCAATCATCCATCCATCCATCCATCCTCCAATCCATCCATCCTCCCATCCATCCATCCATCCATCCTCCAATCCATCCATCCATCCTCCAATCCATCCATCCATCCATCCATACACCCATCTATCATCCATCCATCCATCCACCCTTCTATCATCAGTCCATCCATCCACCTATCCATCCATCCATCCTCTCATGCATCCATCCACCCATCAGTTCATCCAGTCCATCCATCCAATCGTCCATCCCCAAAAAAACATGACCATTAGAGATAATGCAGTGGGATGAAGATGGGTGCACAAATGGAGAGTTTGAGGATTTTCTCTCCTTCCCACTGACTCTCATTTACACATTTCTATCTCTCCTACTCACACACACACACACACACACACACACACACACACACACACACACACACACACACACACACACACACACACACACACACACACACACACACACACACACACACACACACACACACACACACACACACACACACACACACACACACACACACACGTAAACACATCGTAGATCCAGAGTCCAGAGCGCTGCACTGGAAGGTGGAGGTACATAGAATCAGGCAGGGAGCTTCTATAATTAGAGGAGCGTTCAGGAGCCGTACTGCTGAGTTGCTGAATGTTTAATGCCGGGCCTGCAGGCGTTACAGTCGCAAAGAGCAAACCTCTGAGCCCCTTTACACCACCACTTTAACACACACACACACACACACATATATACTCAGAACACACACACACACAAAGGGAGGAGGTTAGCAGCAGTAACAGTAGTAAACTCGAAGAATGGATTCACATTTCAGAGAGGAAACAGCAGCACAAAGCACAGACACAGACACACAGTGCACATTACAACCGATTGTGTAATTTCCCAGCTATTGTGTGTAACCTGAACTACTAGATGACACAGGAACCCAAACTGCCTCTGAATGAGGTAACAGTCAAACACATCGTACCAGGAAGAGGAACTGCTCAGAACATAGACTGAGATAAAAAAAACACAGACTGTTTGCATTTATTGGATAGGACAGCTGAAGAGAGACAGGGAACGTTAGGGGGCCCAGGTCGGATTTGAACCCACGGCCGCTGAGATAAGGACTACAGCCTCTGTACATGGGGGGTGCGACATAACCACTAGGCCATCCAGCACCCCAATTTGCTGATTATTTTCCTGATTGTTCGATTCAGAGTTTTGTGAATGAAATGTAAAACATTTTTTTGATAAATTCAGTTTAAATTATTTATTTCTGTCAGTTTAACAATTGAAGAAATGAAGTTGAATATCACATTGATCAGATAATCCAGGAAGCGATCATATTTCAGTGTTTCTGCATTTTTAATCCGGTAAAATGTCTTTAATAATGAGAATAACCTTCATTCACTCCTTATATGGCAGTAAAATGTGCCTGTGATTAATGTTGTATAAGTTTTTTAACAAACCAATATTCGAGTTGGGCTCTAGATCTTTAGTTTATTCCTCATAGCTGCCTTTCTTATAAATCTTCTTTTAAAATCTTTTAAAAAAACACTTCAGATCTTCAGTCATATGTCTGTAACTCAAAGACAGAGAGCACTGCTTAATGTGCAGGAATACTTTTTGTAAAGCCACGGTTCGGATGCTAAAACTCAAGATTCAAAACTTAATTTGTCTTGAGCTCTTCCCCCATCCTGCAGCCTTAAAAGGACAACATTCAACATCATTCACATTTGTGCAATCTAGACAGTGTGCAGGGGTTGCTAAAAACAATTACCATCTACTGGGTGCCGAGGAGTCCTATTTTTGTTGTCAACGTATGGAAACAGGTATCAAAACTGTTAGATTTTTACAAGAATCGTGTCTACGTTTTGTGACAATCCCGATTTCACACATGGTGAGACTTTTCAGCATGCCTATTTAATTCTGCTGCTCATTTCCATCCAGTACAAAGGTTATGATTATTTGCAGCTGCTGGAAAGTTACACACCTGTCATCTGTTAAATCTGTACAAATCCACCGTTTCAGACTGACTGCTTAATATCGGCAGAACAATAGGACAGTGTTCACACTGACACAGAGAACAGCTTATTATACCCCTACCCAAAACATCACAAAAGAGCCGATTACACCTCTTAATGACATTATGAAACGCTTACAAAGCCTCCGTTTACTGAACCCACCTTGGCTCTGAATAGTTTGCTTTTGGAGTCAGAGTTCAACATTTATTTATTTCTTAACCGAGAAGGTCAGACAGAGTACATTTTTACCGCACAAAAAAAGTCACAGGAAAATGTCACTCCATCTTTTCCCACCATGTGTACAAAGCCTGTCCTCAACGCACACATAAACTCCCCAAATGTTGTTATAATAATCCCGTGAGTGGAGTTTTTGTGTCTCAGTGTCTTCATATCACCTCCACCTCTTCCAGCACACTTCATCCCCACATCTCGTCTGAGCTGGTACATCTATTCCCTCACACTGTTTTGCCCTCTTCACAGGAACATACAGCATGTCCTCAGCCTGAGCGGAGAGCAGGGAGTGGCGGAGCGGACAGGAATGTTTTGAGGGGAAGGATTTTAAGTCTCAGGCATCCTGGTGGACTTGGACAATGACTGTACTGAAGCTGAAGACATTTTGGTTTTTAGAGTTTGACCTGCAGCTGCACTGGTTTGTTTCCTCACAGCCAAATGCTCTCATATCTTCCTGTTTCTTACATGTTAGATGAGATTTTCCCTCCCTGGTATGATGATTTGGGAGGTTTTGGTTTGAGTTGACCCCCCCTGGTAGGCAGATGGATAATGTGCCTGACATGTTGTGATTAACAAAACCAATAAAGCAATAATTTAACGATTCATGTCCCATTATTGTACTACACTCCCCTTTCTTTACATACAGGACTAGTCCTATCCAAATAGCCTACCAGTGTTTTCTGTATCAAACAGCTCATTCAAGACTCACCCTGGATTTCTTCGCAAAGGAGCGATGCGGCGGCCACTTCGGCTCCCTCCCTCGGTGTTTCCTTGCGGTTTTATCGCAAAGCCGCTCGGTACAAAGAGTCCTCCGTGACCGAGCCTAGCTCTCTCGTCTTCTGTGGCCGCTGGCAGGTGACTGTCAGGCGGCCTCTGTTCTTTCTGCTGCCCGGGAGCGCAGCACCGAAACTCTTGTGTATTCACCGCAGCTCGCTCCGCTCTCTTCCTCCGACTGCCGCTCCGCCGCCGCCGCCGCCGCTGCTGCTCTGCTGCGACCGCTGCTCTTCTGACGTCATGGAGGAAAGCCCCGCTAGGTGACGTCGCGCCGTCAACAGTACGGAAACCCCGCCCCGCGGCGTCACCTCCTTCCCCTCAGGAACTTCAACAAGGAGTTACTGAAAACTGTGCGTTTGCTAGTAAGAGGAGTCAAAAAGAAACTAAGTGGGAAGCGTTTCGTTTTGGTGGAAAATTGACCAAACAGGAAGCTCTGGAATGAGATGAAACATATATAGGCCTAATAATATCTTCTGGTCGTTTGAAGGTCACAAAACGAAAATGCAACGCAGAAAATGGTCTACTCTTTACCTGTACTTGTCTTGTGCAACCAGTGGTGTAGTGGTGCCTGAAGAAGTGGGCATACTCTCAATTATTCCACCAAATGTTTTTTTTTTTTTTTTGAGAGACCCGTCCAGTGTCAAAGAAACACAACAACATGACCCATGACCCTGGGCAGCAACTTTTGAGCGCACCTCCGAATCTGCAGCCCAGCAAACCCACCAACATTGTAAGCGTCCCACTACCACAGAATCAGAGAAGGCTTCTGTTTGAAAAGCCGCTGAACCAGTGGAGAGGCTACAGTAGAGCGAGATCTAACCTCTATTTTCACTTATTCACTTACTACCCGGGGCCCTCAACACATCCCGGGCCCCTGGGTAATAACCCAGGTACCCTAAAGGTTGACCCGGGCCTTCATCCAGCAGAGGATAAACAGCCTCCCTGACACGTTAAGACTCCTGCATGTTTAGTTCACCTTCGCCTTTTGTATTTGCATATTGAAACTCAACTTGTGCTGCTAGACTTTAGGGAGTAGAGAGCGTTATGAAGTTATCATGAACCACAGAAGAGGAGCAGTGTTTATCATTTAACTGTCCAACAGACTAAAGGCGGAGACTGAGACATAGTGATGCTTTCTGAGTGAACTATTCCTTAGCAGGGTTGGGGGTGATGCCTTCCAAAGAAAGAAATGCACTAGTGTACTCAGATTACTTTTGTTGTAACAAATTGGTTTTGCAATTCAAGTAATCTTTAGGTTTTTTCATATTTGTAGGCATTATTTTTGGATCTGACAACTGTTTTTACAGTAAACTATCTGTGTTGTCATTTATACATCATGTCATTTCAGTGTGTTGAGCAGAGTACAGCTTGACTTTTTTTAGTCTGCAGTCCTCTCAGCTGAGCAGACGTTGGTCAACAGACTTTAATGGTGTTGAAGGTAAGGGGGACATTATGAAAAGTCCACTTTCACAGTTTTTTTAATTTATTTGAGTAACCTGAGTGTCTACCGACCCACAAAATGTGAAATAAACCCATCCAGTCCTTTGTTTGTGGTCTGCATAAATCTTACAACACAGAAAAATGCTCTGTTTCAAATGTGCTCTCCTTGTGATGTCACAGTGGGATTCTGCTAAAACAAAATCCCCTCCCCTCCCCTGATATCTCCACCCATGGACTCCACCCCCAGCCTAGAACAAAACTTTTGCACAGGTCCGCCATTTTTATTCTCTCTACAGAGGAGTGATGTCTACTGGGAAAATTCAGGGGGGGGGGGGGGGGGGGCTCGTTGCATTTAAAGAGACACACACACCAAAACAGAGCGTTCTGAGAGAGCTGGTTTATACAGGGTCACAAACCTCCTCTGGTGCTTGATTCATGTTATATTTTGACCACAGCACAGATGTTTCATTTAGACCACAGGGGAACTGTTTGAAAAGGTGGAAGAGGGGGATAATATTGTTAATTTTTACATACTAAAGATCCAACTTGTTGCAGGGTGTTCCGGATGAGTTTGTAAAACAGTGAAATTAAGACAGAGTCGTGAAATAGAAAAAACAATGTGCACAAAGTGATGATTGTAGGAAAGCTTGGGATTTATTAGAAGGGGAAACATGAGGAGGAATATCATCATAATTTTTTTTTACAAATTAGAGCCCCACAGCATCGCACAATTATCCTCATCTTATAAAGTCTCAGGATCTCCCCCACTTTGAAATCCCCTCCCCTCCCCTCCGTCTGTCCACCCACCCGACATCTTTCCCCAGCTCCAAATCCTCCGCCACGGTGGGAATGGAGCAGCTCAGGATTCAACCAGCTGGAAGAAAAAGGGAGAGAGGGGGAGAGAAGTTTGGTGTGAGTGAAAGAGAAACCACGACTCTAAATACTTCTGTGGTGATTTAAACGCTGGACTCTTTAGAGGGAAGGACAGAAACATTATTCCCATCCATCTCCCGAGTGCATTAGGCCAGCGCTGGCGTTCACATTCATAAGTCACATTCGTTTAGGTGTCGACAAAAACACTCTGCATGATTCAATTCTAAATCTTTACATTCACAGCGTTAAAAGGGGAACCAGAGATCATCGAGCACAGCCGAGAATATTAAAGGAAATTTAGCATGAAATTGTCCGGTTGAGCTGAATGAAGGGAAATCTGCCCGCTGGGACTGCTCAACATCTGCTATTGTTTTTCATCACAACAACCCCCTAGAGCACAGAGACACATCAGCATGCAGGGGAAAGTGCAGGTGACACAGTCTGCATGCGAGATGTTTCCACTCAACACAAACACCAGGTGACTACAGAAAGGAAAATCATAGGTCAAGGAGACACAAAAGGATTCAAGGACACACCCTCCAGAGATCGATGTCACAGTGTTCAGAGGCCGAGTGAATCATAACAAAACAAGACATGACTTCTGTGTACAAGTGAAGATTATTTTGACACAACCCCTTTTGTCCCAGTGAGTGGAAATCAAATGTTTTAAGGGAGAATTAGGTCAAGCCGATGGATCATAAATGAGGTGTTAAGTAAGACACCTCAGGGAGATCCACAAACAAAAGCCTGAATCAAAAATATTTCCGTGAGGGAAATTTCTCTGAAGGTTTCAGCGACCAACATCCTTCAGCTCGTCTCTTTGATCCCGCTCACTTCACACAAAGCGCTGACGTCTGAGACGCTGCCGAGCTACCAGACGAATCCACGCACGAGACGCAGACTGCAACTTTTGATATCAGAGACAAAGAACAATGTTTGTCACTTCTGTGTGAAAGGATGCCGATCCGACTGGTCTCTGAACACTGATGTGATGAACACATTTCCTTGATTTTTAAATAAACACAAACTTCACATTCAGTAAGCGGGGACTTCCTAAGAAACGCTACAAAAGGTGCTTTTTTTTCTAACAGTTCATTAATAAATCCGGTTGTCTTTTATATTAATAAAAAAAATAACTTAACACACAATGCTTTTAGGCGACTTCTGGAGTTAAAATAAGCGTCTTTTATGATTTTGTCTGAGTTATGGGGCAGCAGTAGCTCAGTCAGTAGGGTTCGAGGTTGGGAACCAGAGGGTAGTCAGTTCAAGTCTCGGTGTTGACCAAGTCTGGGAAGGTGCCAGTTCACTTCCTGAGCACTGCCCAGGCACCTTGAGCAAGACACCTCGATTTTACCTCGATTTTTTCCTGCCAGCCTCCTTGTCAAATTTTCCACGTTTAGTCGGGGTGAGCTGATGTGAGAACGCAGCAGGAAAAAAGTCATGAGACTCCAGCACAGGGGAGCGCGAGGGGCGAGTTAAGACACTCCCCTCCCAGAAAACTGGGGGTCAGCTGACACTTATTTAAAACAAGGCTGAAGACGCCCGTTTACAGCTGACTTAAAACATTTTAACAAATATTCTTTAATCACTATTATACTTTTAAATCTGGACTGAAACGTTCCTGCTTCTTTTTTTAAACGGTCTTTCTGGATTTTAGTTTCTGTTTTCGCTCTTTTTATTTGATCTTCTCTTTAATGTCATGATGTTTGAAGCACTTTGAAATACCTTGTTGCATAAATGTGATATATTAGTATATTTATATTTTGCCAATATGACTTTGACACTCCTTCGTTTAAACTGTGGATCTAATAACACGTAGCATTGTTATGAAGGTAAATATTATCATGACAGTGCCGCACTCTGCTTCACCTGCTATTGGACATCACGGCTGCAGTGACCTGAAAGTGTGAACATGCAAACTTCTGAACATTTTCAGGGGCATGCTGTCCGGAAAATTTCTAGACATTTTCAGAAGTGTATGTGTGGAAACAGCTCAAGTCAGGAGGAGTTAAAAATGTATGCATCATGTTTGCATGTTCAGAATTCAAGCTTTGACACTTTTTCTTCTTCTTCTATGATGGTCACATTAACACTACACATTATTTTCTTCTTCACTGTGCTCTCAACTCCTCACGCTGAAGACGCTACCTCATCATTAAATCTCTTCTCCTGGACTTTCACCATGTCTCCTTAAAATCTAGTGTTTTTTTGTGGCTTTTTAGTTTTCTCTTGTTACATGTTGCTGTTTTTGTTGTTTTTCTGTGCACTGTAAAATCACAATCGTCGACTGAGCTGTCTTGGAGGTTGTTGTTTTTTTTTGTTTTTTTTAAGTAAAATGAGGCACTCATAGGTGAAGCAGTGTTGGTTTTTTCCATCCCTGTGGGAGCAGGAGGACGCTGCGATGGCTTAGCTTTCTTGGGACAAAATAGCGATTAGCGATTAAAAATAATTCATGCATTCAAAAACCTTAATATCCGGAGATTAACACGTTCACGCTGCCAGCCTTAGTTTCTACCTCTGAGGAAGGAAAGATGGAGGAACTGTATCTGATGTGACAAACAGGAGGAACATTCTGTGATGAGAATCAGAGCGTGAGGGAGAGAAAAGGGCAAAGTCATCGATTAAACAAGAGCAAACCTGTCCAGCAAAGGCAAACAAATCTGCAACAAACATCTTCTGATGAAAAGCATCTCTTTAAGACGTGAAGAGGAGAAATCAGTCAGAAGTTTAAAAAAAGTCATTTCTACAGGAGCGGCAGCAAAGACCTCAGCACCGGTTTGTTTTGTTGTTATCGTTCACCTCTAAAGTGCTTGTTCTCTGATTGTTCACTTGATTTTGTGATGCTTTTAATCCGTTCTGTTTCTACAACAGGGATCACACTGGTTGATTATTGTGAACTCTCTTCCACACTGACGCTCCGTCTTCACCGCTAACCGCTGACAAAGTTACATTTTGTTGCCGCTGTGACACTTGATCGACTCTTGTATAACCTCCACCCTTGATAGAAGGAAGAACCCGTCGAAGGGAAAGGATGAAAAAAAGGGTTTTAAATGAAGAGCACTTGATCTTTACAGGCGGTGGCGCGTGCCGGGATTTCCGTGGCGGCGGTGAAGGCAGCTACGATGGAGGCGAAGACGACATTTGGACTCTTGGCGGCGTCGACGGCCGTGTGCAGGCCCCGAGCTCTGTAGTACTCCACCAGAGGGACGGTCTGACGGTGGTAGGCGTTCAGGCGGGAATGCAGCGTCGTCTCGTTGTCGTCGCTGCGGCGGATGAGCGGCTCACCTGTCAGCTGAGAGAAGACAAGAGGGGGAGAAAACACATGAGGAGGGCGAGGAATACACATGCTGAGGGAACATTAAAGGTATGAGATCAATTTTTACACACTGAGCTCATCAATGTTTACCTATGGAAACCTGATCAGTTGTCATGGCAACAGTCTCACTTTCCTTCTCTTGTACAACTTTCTAGTTGCTGCACTGAAATCTTTTTGTTTTAGGTAAAGGGGCTTTCAGAAATACTGCGTTCGTAGTGACACCGCATGGCCGTTAGGCAAACTGCACCAGTAACATGTTGCTCGCTCTCCCGCTCTCCCTCCCTCGCGTGCTCGTCATACGTGCTCGTACGTACACAAACGAGCATCATCATCATCATCGGCCGTGAAACACTGGCGTAGTCATACACATGTGAAAGTCTGTGAAGGAGTCTGTGTGCCTGTATTCATTCTCCATCCTACAAACGACAGTCTCGGAGGGCACTGAGCGGGAGTGTGTGATGAGTTTGTATTGTCGATCTCTGTAAGCAGAGCGGAGGGAGGAGGACGTTGAGAACGTGCATTAAATGTCACTTCCTGGAGCTTTCGCGAAAAATACGACCCGGGGGAAAATTTTATACAAGCAACACAGATAGACAGTGAACATCTACTTTTTCACATCAGTTAACCGTTCGCTTATTAATGGGCAATAAAAAACGATTTATACATGTAAAAAGTTACATATAGCCCCTTTAACTAAACAAAAGCTTCTGGAAACAACACTTTGATTCTGCTTCTTTTTTTAAAATCAGATTTTTTTGTTGCTTTTTTTGCAGCTTCGTTTTCCAACAAATAATTAAAGCATTACGCAGGGAAACTCAGCCTTATGAATTATGGGGTTATTGTGCAGTCATGTGGATTTACAATCTGCAGCATTCATAAACAGCAGCATGACAGAAATACCTGACCTCATCATACCATTTAAAAAATGTGTACATTGCAGTTTCATCTACCCAGAGCTCAGCATCCGTCCTCTTCTCATCTACAACATCTGTTGTGACTACACGTTCGGCTTAAAGTCACCGGTTAACAAGGTCACCCCTTTAAACCGAAACACCGGCGGGTCGCTGATCAGGACTGAACAGGCTGAAAACAAGCGGCAACCTCCAGTGTTGAAAAATGAAGCGAATGAGGAAGTGCCAAAAAAGAAAAAAGGCATTCCTCGAGGTGTCTGTTTGAGGCTGACTGCAAGAACACCTGAAGTCACATAAACACCACAGCCTGGTACAAGAAATGATATTGATTCGTCTGATGAGTTATTGTCCTCATGGGGACACTGTGCAGGGGGTCGAATTTATTTTTAATAACATATCCGTTTTGATTTGATGGATGATGGACAATAAGAGTTATCCATAGTTAGGGGCGTAGCTGACATGATTGACAGGTGGGCGCAGTGTAACGGTTCATCAAGAGGCTGAAAACCCGCCTCAGCTCCAGCTCTCAGCCTGTCGTTTAGTCGACTGAAAGTTAAACTGAGACAGGATTTCCAGCCTTAAGAGCCGCCTGCCATAACCGATGGGAGACGTCACTCAGGCTTCATCCATTCGGCTGCAAATCGCCAGATTCAGGTCAATCAATTGGTGCACGTTTCCTAAAAACCTGTGAGATTATAACTTGATAGCTTGAACGTCTGTCTGCACTAATCTATGAATTAGCAGAAGCGGCTTGTAAAGTATCTCTACTCTGTAGTGTTTTATCATGTTGTGTGAAAAGTCATCTGCGTCACTTCATTAAACTCCGCAGCCGCCTGAAGGCAGCAGACACACACGCTGATGAATCTGCAGCGTCTGATTGGAGAAGCACCTCAGCACAGCGCGAGGCCGTTAACGACAGACGCATGCTGCTATTAATTCAGTTGATGATCATCTACACAATAGCCTCGCTCGTTTAATGTACGACCTTAACTGTGCTTTATTTAATTCAGCGTAATTATTTCCCCGTGGGCGACGGCATTGGCCAATCATTACACAACAATCGAGGACAAACTGATCTGTCATCCCCTCGTAAAAGCTTTTAATCACACCGATTAATGAATCACACTTAAAAGGCCATGATAGACATGAAGGAAATCATACCACAGATATTAAGTTGAACAATCTGCATTTCAGATTTTTTAAATACTCTGAGTCTCTCTGAGTAAATCTTCTCTTTTATAATCGAACTGGGTTTAACGAGATGAATCAGAGTGAAGAGTTAATGTCCAGAGCGTTTTATATCTTCCAAATACGTCAGAGTAATTTGTCTCAAACTGGCTGATTGTCACCAATGTCCAGTCTGGAAATGATTTCAGGTAGGAGGCAGTTAAGCCTCTAAGTGGGTTGATAGTGAAACTACTTACGTCATCCTTCATGGGCTCTTTGGGGGGGTTGAACTCCTCGTGGTAGGATCGTCCACTCGGCTGATGAATTAGTCTGGGGAAACGGAGGGGAGACGGTGAGCGGGGCGGCACAAGGACGGGAAAGAAATCAAGAGCAAGAGCAAGAGGAGGAGGAGGACAGATGAGGGTTAGGCAGCCGCAGTGACTCACTAACTACTTCACCGTCCTTTTTCACAGCCCACATGCCCCCCCCTTGTCCTACTTGGGCCTGAAAAGGCAGCAGCCGGCCTCCTCCTCCTCACAAAGGACCCCCACAGACAGCGAGATGGCTCTTTCCAAACTAACTGCGCCTTTTATTCGCCGCGGTGTTGGATAATGTAGAGTTGTTATTGTAGAGAAAGAGGACAAGCAGCGTGCTGAAATAACAAACACCACAAACAAGCAGCAAAGTGTTCAGATGGTTCAGTTCTGCCTGGTTGGTGTGTGGGTCAGCGTCAAACGAGAGCACAGCGTGTTGTTGTATTCAATCGTTTCAGAGCAGTTATGTAAATAATGATTTGTTGCACAGTGGGTGCAGAGGAGCTGGGAACATGGAAATGTACCACAACACAACCAGATGCAGCCAATTAAGTTGTTAAACTTTCTCTTCACTCTCTCTTTTTTTTTGGCCACAACCTGTAGAGCTTACATAAGTGAACCAGCGCCAGGTCACACCAGAAAAGTAGAACAGAGGAAATAATCAGCGCTGGAAGATGAAGAGAAAACATGCAGGTTGTCGGACCCGGTTCGTTTCAGTCCAGTCAAATGAAAACAAAAAGAGGAACCTGGATTTCCTCTTTGTGCAGAACGTTATTCAGAACTGAGCTGAAGACAGGAGGACACAAGCCTCAACACCTGGAGGGATGTCTACGTACACCTGCACAATAAATCTCAACTTAATTATTATCTCAATGTGAGGATTTGCAGTAACCACAAAAGTCTGAATTAATCCCAATAATTACGTTATTTTAAAAAATGTAAACAATAGAGCCGGCGGTTCAATTTGTGATTATTTGAGCAGAGAAGGGAAAAAAAGTTAAAAAAAAAAACATTTGGGTGAAGAAATGTCCAGGGAGATGAGGACAACATGTGTTGTGTATTCTTCTTGTGAAAAGCTGGAGGTCAGATTGTAACCGTCAGATGCATGACAGCTGTCTGTCCTGCGGCCGGTCACCACTACAGTCCTCCAATTACTGTCCTTTCATATCTATCCACATTATTGTAGGCACACCTAAATTCAAAATAAAAGCCTGAATATTTGTATTAAATTGCGAAATATGGAATTTTAAACATGTGATTAACGACTGAAATTTTGCAGTTAATTGTTTGACAGCCCTAATATTAATATTAGGTATTATTCTATAACTTATTTCAGTGTGCGTCACTAACGTCTTTAATCTTTCTGCGTTTCTGCTCTCTTGATAATATTCATCCACTCGACGTTGTAGCGTTCTGAAATGTTTCACTGGATACTCTGAGCTTTATTGATGATTGCATATCTCTCTCTCTCTCTCTCTCTCTCTCCCTCTCTCTCTCTCTCTCTCTCTCTCTCCCTCTCTCTCTCTCCCTCTCTCTCCCTCTCTCTCTCCCTCTCTCTCTCCCTCTCTCCCTCCCTCTCTCCCTCTTAAATGTACCTGGGCGGCCCCTCTGGAGTCCCATCTAGGTTTGGGAAACATTGTTCTGATATTCACACTCTTCCATGTTTTTTTTTTTTTTTTTGCACCTCTTCAAGGATTGAATGTTCGACCTTCCAGCAGCAGACGCTCTCGACTGCCTTCGAGGCACCGTCTCTGTTAATCACATGATTTCACGCTCCACTTCTCTCCCAACACTATCTCACTGTCCCCACACTCTTCTGTTCACATCTATCTACCTGCCCAGGTGGATTCAACACGCAGGCTGTGTGAGGAGATTCTCGGCCAAAAGAAAAAGCACCAGCCGGGGAAACCAAAACCCAGCGGGAAATAGAACAGCTTGACTCTTTTCTCTGGTGCTGAATAATTCATTCTCGGTCCTACCTGCCACAGATCCTGCGGACCAACAGAGAGTCATCGACGGCGAACTCAATCACAGAGTCCAGCTGCTCGCGCCTCTTGTCCAACAAGTCGTCCAGCTGTGAAGGAGACGAACACAAGAAGAGTCCAATATTAGTCACGACCGGAATCTACTGTTCCATCACAAAATGTCCTTGACTCTTTCATTTCCTGAAACTTACATTATACAAATATCTAGCTCAGTGTTTAAAATGTTAAAAGGTCCAATCTGTAAAATATCTCCTGACTGAAATGATAAAGTGATCTTACTATATGATCAGACATTAAGGTAACATGTTGAAGTGCTGGCTTCTCTGACAACAATGCAGCAGCCAGTATGTCCTCCTTCTAACTTTAGATTCTGGCCCTGAACGCTCTGGATTTGTTTGGACCAGAGAAGGTAGACGGGTTTTAAGGCGACCCCCCACACGGCCGTTTTGGACGCCCCTCGGTTTGCCAGAAATGAGAGCAGTTAACAGGTGAGACCAACAGGTGTTGCAGCGATGGAAGCGGGCAAGAGAAGTGGTTCAGATAGAAGTGATTGTACCCGACCTAAAAAGCCTCTGCATGTTTCTAATAAACTCCACGAGCAGAAACGTGTCAAACTAGGATCAATATTGGAGATGCTTTTTGAAAAATGGAGAGAGGTTAGAACGCAGAAAGGTTTACAGACCAATGCAGAGCTGGATAAACACTGAAGCTTCAGTGTCCACGATACGGCAACCTGTGTGAGCATCGACTCTAGAGAGGAGGGAGCGGGGGGAGACAGCTCTCTACAATGTTTTGAATTTGGACTGCAGTACCAATTTTTTACAAGTTATCAAAGTTAAGTTGAATCTTTACATAAAAAAAAAAAACAATCAACAGCATCAAATTGAATCCTCACCATCTCTGCCTGTTTGACTGTGCGAGGGAATCCATCCAGCAGGAAGCCGTTCCTGCAGGCCGACGTGTCGAGGTTCTTCTCTATGAGCTCCACGACCATCTCATCGCTGACCTGCAGGCAAACAAAGATCATCCTCTGATTGGTCTATATTTACACTCAAATCTGCCACATCCTGCACAGCAACAGCTCCGTTCAGGAACCACATGAAGAGTGTCAACAATGCTGAAGTCCCATTTACACAGCCTGTTCAAGGAGGTGAAGTGTTACATCTTTGTTCTGCCAGGTTCTTCTGCATAACAATTATTTCTGTTACGTGTAATACACAGAAAACGTCCCGAATATTAATAAAAGACGTCTTGTGTAAAAACAAAAACAGAAATAAGAACTAAATAACAGGAACTGATTCATACATGATTGATCACTCCAAGACCAACAAAACAAAACAGTGAAAAGAAGAAATAATCTGAGAGGAGGAGGATGAGGACAGGGTTTGTTAGTGGTTGTAGGCGATGTAGAGGAGGAGAGTTTTTAGGGATTTCTTGAAGGTGGAGAGTGAGGGGGAGTCTGATGTTTTATGGAAGTGAGTTCCAGAGGGTGGGAGCAGCAATGGAGAAGGCCCTGTCACCCCATGGACCGGTGGTTTGGGGGGGGGGGCAGGGACCTGATAGTGTGGCTTGGAGTGTGCCAGTGAGGGAGCTCAGACAGGGAGGGGAGAGAAGCCAGGTTATAGGGGGCTTTGAAGGTGATAATAAGGACTTTGAAGTGGATATGCTGGGGGATGGGGAGCCAGCAGAGGTTATGAAGTCAATAATATGTAATAGAACAAACTCCTTCTAATTTGTAAACATTTTTAAAGAGCGTCTTCTGTTGCTTCTGAAGTTCTAAGAGGAACCTCCTTCTAGGGATGTAATACCTGGTTCACGATACGATTCTCTCAAATTATTTTACAAAATGAGACTGTAGACAAATGATGACTGAAAAAGATTTGCTTGTCAGTGTGGTTTGGCCTTTTAATGTTTTTTTTTCCTCACAACAAGGGGAGGTGATTGGAGCTTCTCGTTGTTGTATCGATTAAATGCTGCATCATGTTGGTCGTGCTCTATTCGTGCAGTTCTCTGTCTTCTTGTAATATCTGCACACAGTTTTTATCTCGTCTGTTATCTTCTCACCTCTTTCATTTTCTTTCTTGGGGGAAGCCAAAATGTTTCCACACCTCCGATTTAAAAGACGGTGGTGCGTCCTCAATTTCTAAATCTTGCAGCTGCTGATTCTCACCATATTACTGCGATTCATTTCTCAGAGTACCGATGTGAATCTTGACACCTTTGAATCAATTTATCATGATTTTACAATTAATCTTTACATCCCTACTTCCATCTATTGCAATACTGCACATGGCAACATGTTATTATTCTGCCAGTAGTAAAGGTCAATAAATTATTCAGAGGTTTAAATGATTCAGTAGTTTGACGTTTAGTACCATTTGGTTTACCGGATTCTGATGTAATTATTTTATTTGGAGGTTTACTTTTCTGCACACACAGCTGGAGAATGAAAGGGAATTGATTGCTGTCCTACAAAGGTTGCTCAGCATGTTTGTGTTTTTCTGCATCCTGGGAGGCCATCTTAGTAACAAATGTCAATGAAGACAATTGAAACCTTAGAAATAAGTCATGTGGGACTGAACATGAAGCGCTGCGATGTCAACACTGAGCGTGAGAGAGGACAGAGGGGTCAGAGAAAGAAAAATACACACAGATCATGAATAGCAGCAGAGTTACCAGTTTTCCGGCGTCCATGGTCTTCTTTAGTCTCTTGCCGAGCTCGGAGCCCGAAGCCACCATGGCTCTCAGCATGTCCCCGGTGGCCAGGTGGCACACACAGTACTTTTCTGCTAGCCGAGGGGCCTGCGGGGAGAAGGAGACAACATTGTTATAAAAAAATCACCATTTAATGATTCGAGTTTTACACGATCACCTCGTACCAACAGACTAATGAAGACAAGTTTGGGTGTGGATTTTAACTTTTTCTGCACACTGCTCAGTCAGAGAGTCAACCACCTGCACTGCTGGCCTGCAGAAAAGCCGCCTGTGAGACCAAAGAGTTTTCAGCAGAGGAGAATATTATTTGCCTACAGTTATTCACCAAAGAAAAAAAATGAATAGTCCTGCGGGCCAATCAGGTTTTCTTCTGTGAAACAGACTTATGACATCAGCTCATGTACCCTTTAATTTAGTCAATCAAGGTGAGTGTTTTCATCTAAAGTCAAAGTCATCTTTACTGTCAGTGTTGCCATACATACTGGACATACAGAAAAATTGTACAAATAAAGTAAGAAGATAATGTGCAAAAAGGTGTGCATTCAAAACTAAAGCAAAAACAACGAATGTGCATCGACTTGAAGTGGATATAAATGTATAAAAGGCACTTATCCAGTCAAAAGCTGGTGCTGCAGTGTATTATTTAAAATCCTTTAAAGTGACAGATGCTCCCGGTTGCTGATAAGGGTTCGGACAGTACACGTGCCAAGTGTCTGATGCTTAAGGGCGACAACAAGAGGAGACGAGTAAAAGATCTTTTTTGAATAATAAGTTACAGGTAGGTTAGTGATGTAAGAACCCTTACACTAAAGCAACATGATGTATATTTTGCATTAGAACAGCAGCTTCATAATGATTTTGAAGGTTAAATGAGATGTAACAAGGGGAGTGGTGACTCTTGCATTTCCACTCTGCACCCATGAATGCATGTTCTGTCTTGCTCTTCATGTTTATGGCTGAGTGGGTGTAATCATCTGAATTATTGTGCAACTGTGTTTTTAAAAGCAAAAGAGAAACGATGAGCTCTTCAGAAGGACTTGACCTCCTGTAAGCTCTCAGTCTACACTCCTCTTTACTACTCTGAAACTGTCCTTGGATTATAGTTTGTAGGCGTAAGAACAGTGCAAAAGAAAACACAATTCCATTTGATACTGGTGTTAAAATTCAGAAAAATACACAACATGCTAACCAGTATTTAAATAAAGGAACGGTGAACCCCCTTCAGCTCAAACAAGACTAGCTGATCCACCAGAAGCACTGGTTCTTCCAGAATAAGATCCCTCTTAACATCCACTTGAACTTTGGGACAATGCTACAATAATAAATCAAAGTGACTGTTGGTATTCTGGTCTCAGACTTTTCACCTAGTTTTCCATGAACGGACGGACTGCGTGATGCAGCACCAGCACAGAATAACTACACTATGATAAATATAGAAAGGGATTACATGATTCTAACTCTTGTGACATTTTTTTTACATTATTATATAATAAACCCATTAACTGTTGAATATGAAAGTACTGAAGCTGTGCATCCCAGTTTTCTAACATTGCTGAGTGTATTTATTTTAAACACTCCCAAAGCACATATCCTAGTGTCAGACGCAGGAACAATTCCCCTTTTGAATTAATGAAATGTACATTATCCTAATTATAAAAACAGAACTCAAGCACCCAAATATTATTAAGTAGAATCAGGAAAACACACAACACACTTCTTGAGAGATGTTTAAACCTTTTCAGCTGGTCTTACCACTTTTACTTTTGAAGTCATGTTATTTAAAAAAAAAAAAAGGTCTTTGTGTTTTATATTTGTTTGCACTTTGTTCTACTTTTTGCTATTTCTAAATGCACTTTATAAACAGATTTGGTTTAAGTGAGATAAAGTTTTTATGAAAACATGACAGTTGATAATGTAATCGTTAGTTAGAAACAAATATGTCCTGATTATTTTTATTATTAATTCAGACCATTTTTATTTCATACGATTATAAAAACAATAAAAATGAGTTTTACCTCGTTTTCCACATTAGAAAATGTGCATGGAAACTTATATAGACGTATTAAACCAGCTTTAAATTTGACAATAACAACAAATGTGCTGCTACTTATAATAAAAAAAAATAGATGAAAAAAACTATTTCAGTGTTTTTATGTTGTAACTTCGTGAATAAATGTGATTAAATGCGTAAATGCTGCATACGAATTACTAGAAATGTCATTTACAAGCAGTAAACTTGACACACAAACCGACAATTATCTAATATAATCTTATCTGAACAGACATATGTTGTGTTTTCCTGGGAGTGGACGCTAGCTGAGTTAGCCTAGCATCAGTACCGACCATGCGCTTTAACGCTGCTGTTAAGGCTAGCAGCTAGCAGCTAGCGGCTAACAGGTAGCTTCATTAGCTTGACTGGGACTCTCTCGCTCACCTGAGTGCCCTTCCCGGCTCCGGGGGGTCCGAGCAGGATGGCGCGGATACCGTCCTGCACATCGGCTATAGCCTCCTTCAGCTGCGTGCTAGGAGCCATGTCTGGACCGGGACACCGGCAGGGCAGAAACTTCTGATAAAGTCTGTCGGTGTCGTCCTGGTGACACTTCAGCCAAGTTGGCCCGGAAAGGAAACGCCTCCTTTTTTTTTAAGCGACGAGGATTAAACCCCGCCCACTACTTGGTTATCTCGCGTTTAATTGGCCGTCAGACTGTTCTGTCGATCATTCTGTGCGGTGATTGGATAATAATCTATAACGCCTCATTGTGTAACATCCGAAAAGGGTTTTAGCCCAAAAGCTTTTCATTCACGAACAGAAATTCTCCAAATCGATTTCTTTTTTTTTTAAAGGAGTCGGTACAAAAGTTCACAAGTTTTTACCATATCTACCTTTAATATGTGTAATACTTTTGTTATTTATCAATTATTAATTAATCATTAATATTTTTTAAATGTTATTAATTAACTTGTTTAATATTGTTTTTGGTGATAAAAGCACCGATATAGTCATAAAACCATAAAAAAAGTATTGTTGATCATAGAAGTGTATGTGTGATCATAAAGGTTTATGATCATTCAAATTAGTTTAGGGTCACTTAAGGTCTTCTGTAGAAAACTACAACCTCTGATGAAGGTCATGAGATAATTGGGAGGGAGCTCAGCTTTATCTTGTTTCACCATGACAGTTCATTCTTATTAAAGCCATAACTGGTCATGTCTCCAAAGTCTATAGTGACATCTTTTACCCCATTTTCTGTTATAAAGAGTCATGTAACAGAGCTGGTGTTCTCATTACAATGAATTAATTTATTTAATTATCTTCAGATCACAAAGTGTATTCTTGTGATAAGCTGATCATTTTTTTTTACCAGTGCATGATCTATTCAGTGTGATAGGCTAGATCACGACAGGCCATGCTGACTACTCTTCTACGCCTACTTCCATGTTTGTTTTGTTGTTTTGCAACTCTGGAGCTAAGGAACAGAAGTAGTCAAGCCCTCAAGAAAACAAGCAGAGAGTCATTACAACGGCAAAACAGAGTAAATATAAATGTGTGGTCACATCAGGCCTTCCATAGATTCTGGATGTTGGAAGTATTACAAAATAAATAGAGACATTAACAACAGAAAGAAAAAGGGGTTGAAGTGGGTCAAACAATGTGGAGGAGTCAGGTGATCTTTCAGAACAAGGAACAGAAGTCAAATCACTTATAAATACAGTGAGTGAATGACTGTCCTGATTACAAAACAACGTTCAGACACATCCCTGTTTTTAAAGGATTTCTAAAATTGCATCAGTGCACCTCAGACTTTCAGTTTAGACTTCACAATGCACTTTGTTTGTAATCATGACGGTCGTAGTTATAGACAAGAGTCTTATAGAAAGGCATAGTAAGAGAACATTTGTACTTAAACCTTTTTTTCATAATATTCTTTTACCTAAATTTAGGCAATCAACATTTTTTCTTTTCTTACAAACAGCAGGTGTGTGGTCTCCCAGTCTGGCTCAATGGTCTAGTGCAGTGGTTCTCAACTGGAAAATGCCTGGAAATGTTTTTGTTGTTGTTGCAAAAAGTCTATGATGCGCAATTAAACCATGTTCGTTTATTTCACATTTTGTTCCAGCTGAGGTCCAAACTATAAAAATTGTCATTGAATAACTCTGAGTGGTTGAACATTTTTGGAATCTTGGGTCACGATTTCTCGTTAAAGAGGTGGTGGGTCCTGAGACTAGATCAGTTGAGAACCACTGGTCTAGTGTGTGTGTGTGTGTTCTGAGTATTATGATGTTAAAAAAAATACTTTTTACTCCCTCATTTTTAAAATTGTCATGTGTGAACCCAGCCTAGTGAATGAGATGTTTAAAGGGGTAATAGGTGAGAAGAACAGGGATTATGGCGTCTCTCAACCTAAAGGTCGAGGGTTCGATCCAAACAAACACAGTGAGAGTCAGGTTGTTTTTGGATGTGGAGGCTGTAGCCCCCTGAACCCCGCCCCGGACCCTCCTCTCCCTTCCATCCTGTCTCCCTCCTCCCCCCAGTGTCTGATTGGTTTGGAGGTAAGAAGAAAGAAAGCTGACCCACCCTCCCTGTTTCTCTCTCCTTCCTCAATGACCCCCACCCCCCTCCTCCCCGAATGTAAGACATGTTAAACCCTTCTGTTTCTGAATAATTGAATGATGCAGTCCTGGATGTTCTTTACTAAAATCAGAAATGATGAACCAGCTCCTGCAGCAACATGTCCGATGTCACTTAACCCTGAATTGCTCCCGCTGCTTCGTCAGCTGCGTATGAATGGATTAGGAAAGGATTTATCCTTTTACCATTTTTGTTTTTGTTTTAGGAAGGCACCACGTAACCCCCACTCCTTTTTCCTTATTCTCCTTTTGTTTGACGAGATTGTCAGCAAAGTTGGAAGGAGGCCGATGGAGTTTTATGTTTGATTAATATCTTCAACTTTAGTACAGATCTTTAAAAAGTAAAAAAAAAAAAACAACTCACAGCTTCCTCTATGAAAGCCTCGAACTTCAACCTCTCTCTGTCTCTCTCTCTCTGTTGGTTCTGCACTGAATAAAAAGGAAATGAAACGTCATTTAAATACAAAAAGGGCTATGAAAAAAGATGGAATTGCAGAACTAAACACCTCATTAAGCCCTCCCCATACAGGAAGGATATATGAACCCATCTGTGTAACTTCTGTTCTGTTCTCTTTTAAACTCGCTGATGCTCACTGTCGTAAAATGCCTGACGCTGAGGTGTTATACTCTGATGTGAAGTTCAAAAAATCAACGGGTAAAGCCAACGGTAAGAGCTGAAGAACCTTACATCTGTTTATTTAGGAATTTAAATGTGATATTTCTATTTCTGAATCGTTACCACCTATTTCCCTATTAGATCTTTTCAAGAAATATGCTTACCACATTGTGAAATTGTGATTGTGTGGTCTCAGATAATCCGTTGTCATAATATGTTCTCACTAATTTATCTGATTATTTTTTGTTTTTTGTGTTTTGGTTTGCAGGCACAGCTTCTCCCTCGGAGGAAACCACATACGCTGAGGTGAAGATTGCAAAGAGTCCACAGCCGTCCTTGCCTGGTGGGGACAGCCGCCATACATGTGACACTAACCACTGCGACACAGGTGCCCCAAAGTTTACTTTTATACAACTCTATTTGTTTCCTGTCGTCAGCCTAACCCACAGACTAAAGTGGAATCATCATTTACAGTCTAGGATCTGATATCTGTCGATTTATATCTTTGGTGTACTTTATTTATTTTTCAGCTTTTTATGCCTTTTTATTTAGAGACAGGACAGAGTCAGTGGATAGAGTCAGAAATCGTGGAGAGAGAGAGAGAGAGAGCGAGAGGAATGACATGCAGGAAAAGAGCCACTGGTCAAATATCGAACCCGGGCTGCTCACTTGGAAAAAAAATGTAAATGTAAATGTAAAAAGACATACACATACATTTACAATATGACAAAATAAGGCACATTATTTACAACCTAAAGCAAAGCTTTGAACATAATTCTGTGAAATTAGCTGGAGTCATCACAGTAATAGGAAGGCTCAGCCTCAGTGAAATGTTTTTAGGTAAGAGGGTTCTTGGGTGCGCGCACTAATCACTACGCTACCGGCGCCCAATTTATTTTAATGACTCATTTTTAACCTACCTTTTAGTGTCTTTGCTTTTTTTCTTCTCACTGCTCTTTTTATTTATTTAATTTGAATAATTAAAGAGTAACGCAAAAGAGTAAAAAATGTTGAACTTTAATTTAAAATTATAATTCAGGGGCGTGTCCAGACTTTTTCCACTGGCTGCAAAAACAAGGAACAGACGATACAAAAAAATAACTTTAACGAGGCTTTTAGTTTCCTGTTAGTCCGTTTTTTCTGCGCTTTGACCCTTCCCTTTCTCCACAGGCTGTGTTTAATAATACGTTTCTAACACGTGTGTATGTGTGAACAGATGTGAAGCTCTGTATTTGTGTTTCTGCGGACAGTTTAACACGACAACTGTGAAGAGATTCGCTGGTTGATATGTGATATAATTAAACTTGAAGTTACAGCAGTGACATGAACAGGAACAGCTCATCAAGTGAAGATGTGACAGTGTGAAATGTGAGCTGTGCTGTAAGAAAGAGTGTTTGCAGAAGTTCCTCACAAATACAAACCAAGGTTATGACAGCTTTGGGGCTGTTTGGGCGTGTGATTGTGCAGCGTTTCTAACCATTAAAAAAGTGCTGATGTTGGAGAAAAAAAGTCTGCATAGTAATTCATGATAGAAGTAATCGTTAGTCCATTGCAAATGATCTGCACCTCAGTCTGCTGAAGCATCACTCTTCAAGTTCCCCCTCTGCAGAAATCGGGCCCCAGTTGGGCCCATCCAGTCAAAACAGTGCGGACACGCCCCTGACCCACATTTTCATTAATAACGACAGCTTTCTTTTTTTTAATGTAATTAAGTAAAAAATGCCAGATAGTCAAGAAATGCTGCCCTAACGTTTTCCTATCAAAATGTCTCCTGTGCTTCTGGTCTCATGTACAAATGTGGACAGTCTCATGTTAAATTAAATGAACAGACTGGAACATTTTTGGCACCAAATCCTGTTCATTTTACTTTATTTTCGAGCCATGATATAAAAAAGAACAAATTTAAGTCATTTGATTAAATTCACGCATTGATTATTGCAACTCTCTACTGACAGGTCTTCCTACATGCACTATCAAACCCCTGCAGATGATACAAAGCGCAGCAGCACGACTGGTCTTCAACCTCCCTAAAAGAGCACATGTCACTCCGCTGTTCATGTCCTGACACTGGCTCCCAGTTACTGCTCGCATCAAATTTAAAACTCTGCTGCTCAGCGACAAAACGTCTCCTCCTTACCTAAACTCTCATCCAGGTCTACACTCCCTCCCGCCCACTACGCTCTGCCAATGAAAGGTGTCTGATCCAACCTTCACAACAGGGTCCTAAGTCTCTGACTAGACTCTTCTCCTCTGTCGCCCCCCGGTGGTGGAATGAACTTCCAAACTCCATTCGATCTGCAGAGTCCCTCTGCACCTTTAAGAAAAAGCTAAAGACCCAGCTCTTTATGAACACCTACTAACTTAATGATGATGGTAATGACGATGGTTTTGTTGTTTCTATACTGATTAGAGCTCTCAAGAACTGCCGTCAATGTTGTGCTTTGCCTCTGGTCACTTCCTGTCAACACCTGTGTGTCCAATCAGACTCAAAGCTGATCGTTTGCACTTCCTGACGATGTTTCTTTGTTTCTAGATCCTTGTTTGTGTTGTACTTACTCTCTGATGTACGTCGCTTTGGAGAAAAGCGTCTGCTAAATTAATTAAAACATATCAAAGTAAAACAGTTCATGAATAGAATCAAACAGTTACTATTACTTACTAAGATATTGTATTTACTTTAGCATCATTGGATTATCTTTTCAAATCCTCTGATCGTCCTCTCCCGTCTTTCTGCTGTTTCACAGGTTCTCAAGCTGCGTCACATGGACGACCAGGGGTCACATCGGAGAGAGTGGCCGTGGTGGTTCTGTCTGTACTTTTGGTAATCGCTGCTGCTGCTCTTGGATATACCAGTGAGTTTGTACATTTATTAAAACAACTAATATACATTAACACAAACTCTGGTTGTTGTTGGGCTTTTTTTAAAATACCAAACAAGTAGTGGCTTTGAGTTGATGAATGTCGAGCTTCTTTTTACAATAAGAAATTTTAAATATAACAAACATATTTGTTTTTTTTAAAGGTTATATTTTTAGCTTTAGCCTTTATATCATAGGACTGATATATATATATATATATAGAGAGAGAGAAGTGCTCGTCCAACTGAGCTAAACTAGCCTCTCATTTCTCCGAGCTTTAAAATGCAAAATTATTAAATTAGAAAAAGTAGCGAGTTTCACATTTGCAGTTTAAAAAAAAAGTATTTCTTGCGAGTATGCTCCTTGTAAATGTTCAGGAAATTGGCAACAAAAAATGCAGATGGGGAAACTGATTCCCAGGATCCTTTGTTACCCAGCTCAATATTCTTCCAAGATCTTGTCCATATTATCAGTCTGACGTCATACTCTTTCAAAACTACCTCTTACTGTCAGACGTCTACTAATTGCTTCTGTCGCTCTTGTTCTCAAAGGAATTGGCTAGTCCAATTTAGAGCACCTGGACCTGTTGCTATCAGGGCATTAAAGCCCAACCCCGGTGTCTCTCTCTCTGTCTCTCTCTCTCTCTCTCTCTCTCTCTCTCTCTCGCTCTCTCTCTCTCTCTCTCGCTCTCTCTCTCGCTCTCTCTCTCATGCCACATGGACCAAACCATCTTCTGCACATTCTGGTCTTTGCTATATTTTGCGTCACATCATCCCACAGTTCATTATGGCCCATTATTATACAATGGTGGTCAGACAAAAGCCTAAGAAAGCCTCTAGAACAAAAAGATGGCCTAGCGGTTAGGTGGCGCCCCATGTACGAAGGCTTTAGACCTCCCAGCTGGCGGCTAAGGTTGGACTCCGACCTGCGGCTCCTTTCCTGCATTTCCTAATTTCCCCACTCTCTCTCCGGAGTTCCTACTTTACTGTCCTATGAAAAAAAAAAGGCAAAAATAAATCTTTAAACAGGGACAGGTGAAATATCTGGAGGAGCAGGTGGGCGGGTGAGGTCAGAGGGCATCTGTTAAGGCTCCACGTTTCTATTGCATGATATACTTTTATCAACGAGTGTTTATTTTCTCTTGACGACACTTTTTCCTTCTTTCATCAGCTTATCAAAACATGAAAACCACAGAATGTCTTGTGAGGCAGAAAGCCGAGTACGAAGCGCTGAAAAAAAACTGCACGGGTAAGCTCGACAAAAGGTTCAGGTCCAGACCGTCTGAAAGTCATAGTTCAGGATCACACTTGCTTTGATTTCTAAAAACTGGTTTAATTCAGACTTACACTTTCAGTTATCACGTCTTTATGAAATGTTTATTAATAACTTTTGTCAAGTTTTCAACATTTTGCAATTTCTTTTGTTTGCTGATGACACCTATGATTCTGGAAAGGATTTAAAGGGGATATATTATGAAAAATCCACTTGTACAGTGTATTTGAACATATATTTGGGTAACCTTTTTAAAGTCTGTAACCAGTTTAAAGTCTGTCTCATTTAGAAACATTTTCATAACCTGACACATCATGAAACGATAAAACAGATGATCAAATTAAGGTTTTGTTCGTTGTCACTTTACTTCAGTGCGTACTGGCACGCTCCATCGCTCTCCCTCGTCAATGCAGACTCTCTCTCTCTCTCGCTGAAGTTGTTGTAAAGTTTTTAAAAGAGTTATGAAGTAAAACTCAAAAGTCTAAAGAGACATTTAGTCAGGCCCGCCCACAGAGTGAAAGCGTACTCTCTGAGACTCTACCGACCCACAAAATGTGAAATAAACCCATCCAGTCCTTTGTTTGTGGTCTGCATAAGTCTTACAACACAGAGAAAAATGCTCCGTTTCAAATTTACTCTCCTTGTGATGTCACAGTGGGATTCTGGTAAAAAAAATCCCCTCCCCTGGTATCTCCACCCATGGACTCCACCCCCACCCTTAAGCAAAACTTTTGCTCAGATCCTCCATTTTTATTCTTGCCACAGTGGAGTGATGTCGACGGGGAAAACTCAGGGGGCGGGGTCATTTCATTTAAAGAGACACACACACCAAAACGGAGCGTTCTGAGAGAGCTGGTTTATACAGGGTCACAAACCTCCTCTGGTGTTTGATTCATGTTATACTTTGACCAAAGCACAGCACAGATGTTTCATTTAGAACAACAGGGGGACTGTTTGAAAAGGTGGAGATGTATGTATAATATGTCCTCTTTAAAGACAATTACAGATACTAAAGTGTTACAATTTCACTAAAGGCTATTTTTCTTTCACAGATAGAAAATGTGAAGTTAAACCGTGCATCCCACAGCCAACATGCCCAGCAAGTGAGTGTATTTCACCTTTAACCTCTCACACAGATTTGCATCCTCTCATGATGAGTTCACAAACTGACAGATTACACACGAGGTCGATCGTGTGCTGCACCCGTTAAATACTTCAAACCATGTCCTGCTGCGTCTTATCAAACGAACAACAACAGTTAACTGAAGTCTTTGATCTCTTTACAGGTGGATCATGTTGGAAATGTAAAGACGGCTGGGAGCGACATGGAGAGAAGTGTTATTCCTTCTCCACCACTAAATCAACATGGAATAAGAGCAGAGATGAATGCAGCGGAGGAAGAGGAGACCTGGTGAAGATAGACAGCACAGAGGAGCAGGTAAACACACTGCTGCAGGATCATGGAGCTCACTGGAACAGTTCTCTTTGTTTTATCACTTTCTAAAGAGTCTCTCATAATCTTTGTTTGTTGTATTCATTTCATTCTTCAGACATTCCTGGACATGAGACTGAGAGACAAAATGACGGAGGCTGAGGACAAATTCTGGATCGGACTGACCGACTCAGAGAGAGAGGGCACTTGGTTGTGGGCGGACGGATCTCCACTGAACCCAAGGTTTGACTGATTTTAGGGTCATTCAACAGAAACGTACGTTGTTCTGTCTCAACCCTTTACCAAAATATTTTTGAAAAACTTGAAGTGACCATTTTTTTATACTTCTACAAAAAACAACAAGTTATTTGTACAACTACCCCTTCCTGAGCTATTCATTTGTCAATATTTGTTATTTAACCAGTTTTATAGATCCCAAGCACCAAATCAGTACCTGTCCCCACAGTCATGTAAAGAGGACAGGGGCAGTATTATGACAAGTAGATGTTAATGACATAAAACAACAACATTTCAAGTAGATATTATAAAATATATAATGAAATTACTGGTTCCTTGGAGTCATGTCACTGTGTTTTAAAAAGTCCTTTGTTTTGATATTAAATTAAACTGATGACATCACCCTGTACCTCTTTCCTTCAGATCTACGAAGAAATGCCCAGGGTTAAGTCCTCTGTCGCTATAATTTTCTCAATTTTCTCATGAAGCTTTTAGATGACGCCACTGGTGTGACCTCCTTTTTGGTCTGGGAATTGTCGAAAATAAGATTACAACTGGATTAAATATCATTATTTTATGAGTAGCCTAGGCTAAATAATATTTGAGAAGATTTGGTTTGGTGCACTTAGCAGCCATCTTGTAAAATGAATTTTTCTTGTCACTGGTGTTACTTAGGCTATGTGTAGCACCTGCAGTGACAATCAGTAAATAATGAACTTTTGGTCAGTGGTTTCACTAAAATGTCAATTTTCATCCTTGATTTTTATGCTAATTGCAACATTTTGAATTGAAAATGTTGAAGAATGAAGAACTTTGGACTTATCAAAAAATAAATTACACATTTCCTGTCAATTAAGCGACATCACACCAGAGGGAGTGATGTGAATCGGTCACAGCAGTGTTGAGATCCAGAACAACATCTCGACCTCGAGTGTGATATTACTTTTACAAAACGGTTATAGAAGCAGAAAGAAGAAGTGAAAAATTAAAATCACCAACAGATTTTGTTGTAACTCCACCAACTCAACTTGTTCCACAATTTAACTGAAACTAGACTGTTGCCAAGCAACCCAAACATTCTACTGCCCTCTGTTGGTGTCCATGGTAACCACAGAGAAGCTACTTATTGGCATGATTATTTACTTTTAGGTTAAAATAAATGAATGTTTTTATCATATAACCAGAGAAATAAGAGTGTGTTGTGTGATTCTGAGGTATGAGATGATAAATAAAAACTTTGTCAGCTGTTAATTATTCTCTGTCTTGCTGCTGCAACGCCCGAATTTCCCCACTGGGGATCAATGAAGTAGGCCTATAATCTAATGTAAATAAGAGTATTCAGAACTCCTGGCTGAGGCGGAGTGATACATGTTGTGAAAAGTCACCACCAATCAGATTTCTTTATCTGCACCAACTAACCAAGAGTTATCAGTTGTAACTACTTTTTTATTTTCTTTATCTCACAGTTTGGTTTTCTGGAGCAACGATGAGCCGGACAACTGGGACGGAGATAACTCTGATGGGGAGGACTGTGTGAGGATGGGGGAGCGAGGAGGAGCTGTAGAACATAAGAGCTGGTTTGATAAATCCTGTGAAATCCCTCATAAATATATTTGTGAGAAACCCGCAGAAACAGGAGAAATTAAGTGCACCTGAAGTACTTCAGCTGAAGTCTCACTCAGCTTTTTCAACATATCAGTCGGGAGCATCGCTATGATGAACTATTTTTTATCAGATGAGCAATGTTGGTGGATTAAAATCAGTAAAATATTCTTAAAATATTTAAAGTGGCCCAGGTTAGAGTCTCTTTCTCTCTGATTTCTAACTCCACTATCCACTGTCCTATCTCTTATTAAAGGCATGAAAAGATATCGCTTTGCACCGGGCTCGGGATGGGGGGGGGGGGGGGGCTGTGAATATCAGTGTGATGTTGTTAAAACATTTTTTTTTAAATGTATATGTTACTATAATGAACATTATGTTGTTGTCTACAGTGGAACCATTGTTTTGGATAAAATGAATTAAAATGAAATAATTTCAGGTTAAAATGTATTTTCTTCATTCTTCTTATTTTGTAATCTCAAATTGTTTGTGTCTTTAAAGGTCACATATTATGCAAAATGGACTTGTACCATTTAGTCAGTTATGAGAAAAGTCCAAGTGGTTGTCATGATTAAATAGTTTGAATAGTTTCATACTTATTTGTTGCTGTGTGAGTGTTACAGGAGGAAGGAAACGCACACAGCTTTGGGGGGGGGAAAAGTTATTTCTCAGAAAATATCTAAAAATAATCTGTCAGCAGAAGTACAAACAGAGATAAAAATGATTTCAGATAAAGTGGGGTTTTTACAGAGTCATAGTCTAAGGTCGTTTGTTCAGTTTAAAGTCTGTCTCATTTAGAAACATTTTCATAACCTGACACATCATGAAACGATAAAACAGATGATCAAATTAAGGTTTTGTTCGTTGTCACTTTACTTCAGTGCGTACTGGCACGCTCCATCGCTCTCCCTCGTCAATGCAGACTCTCTCTCTCTCTCGCTGAAGTTGTTGTAAAGTTTTTAAAAGAGTTATGAAGTAAAACTCAAAAGTCTAAAGAGACATTTAGTCAGGCCCGCCCACAGAGTGAAAGCGTACTCTCTGAGACTCTACCGACCCACAAAATGTGAAATAAACCCATCCAGTTCTTTGTTTGTGGTCTGCATAAGTCTTACAACACAGAGAGAAATGCTCCGTTTTAAATGTGCTCTCCTTGTGATGTCACAGTGGGATTCTGGTAAAAAAAAAAAAAAAAATCCCCTCCCCTGGTATCGCCACCCATGGACTCCACCTCAAGCCTAGAACAAAACTTTTGCGCAGGTCCTCCATTTTTATTCACACTACAGAGGAGTGATGTCTACCGGGAAAACTCAGGGGGGGGGTCATTACATTTAAAGAGACACACACACCAAAACGGAGCGTTCTGAGAGAGCTGGTTTATACAGGGTCACAAACCTCCTCTGGTGCTTGATTCATGTTATATATTTGATTAAAGCACAGATGTTTCATTTAGACCACAGGGGGACTGTTTGAAAAGGTGGAGAAGGGGGGCTAATATGTCCTCTTTAATACATGTGTTGGCTCGTTAGCACGAAAGCCTTCTGGGAAACATTTGCCTTCTGCATTCGATCAGAATTTGGAGCGGACTGAAAAAAAAGCTTGTCAACAAGTTATTGTCTGGGTCAAGGTAGCCTCATTTCTTTTTAGGCATCCGTGCACGTCTACACATCCCATTAAAGTGGTAAACATAAGTTCAAATTATTTTAAGCTGATGGTTATAATTGTGCCTGACTTTAAGGGCAGCACCCTCAGTCCCCCCTACTTCCTGCGCCTGAGTTTAATCTGTAAAACTACCAGGAAGCCGTCACCACCTCAACCCACTCTACATTGTTTGAATTTCCCTCGAAATCAATAAAGTATCTATCTATCTATCTATCATCTATCTATCTCTATCTATCCATTGTAGAAAACATACAAAGACCACAAGGGGGCAGCATATCCAAAAAAGCAGAAACAGTTATTCACACCTAACATGACAAAATATGTTTTTAGGGGAACTTTAAGATCACAGCTCCGCCCCAGAACACAAAGTGTCACCTCCTCCTCCTCCTCCTCCTCCTCCTCCCCCCCCCCAGCCCCAGTTTACAGATGATGTGCTGTATTACATGTGAAAAGCTGCAGGAATAAGTTAAAGGTGAGTGGATATATCTATCTATCTATCTCTATCTCTATCTCAATTTAAATTTTAAATTTCAGCATGGGAAACATACGTTTACATTACCAAAGCTAAAGTCAAAATAAAACACAAAGATTAAATATTAAAGTAACAGAGCTCTGCAGATTTACAGTTTTGTATAAAGTGGCTAAACTTAAAAACTGTTTGTGTTTATCTTTAGAAAATACACATAAAAATGTAACTTAGCTCTTAAAATATTTACAGATAACTAACAGATATATAAAATATTAAGATACATTTTTTTAAAGAAAGAAGATGTATTTGCAGCTCTTTGGTCTGTGTGTATGTACAGTTATATACAGATCTAATTAGTGCGGATGATGGTGCAGTGATGCTCTCTCTCTCTCTCTCAACAGAGAGATCCATCACTGCCTAAGCTAAACATTTCAGTTTTGTGTCTTCTGTTGCAGAGAAAGTTTCTCCTTTGAAGTCTGAACTGAAGACTCAACTTTTACAATGAGCCGTCCGCAGCGTCACAATGACGGTAAGAAGGAAGTCTAATGTAACTGAAGATATTTATTGAAATACTTTTATGTTCAGTCAACATGTCGAATATTTCACTCGAGTGTTTTCTCTTCATGTTCCGTTGAACTTCTCCCCAGCTACATCTCGTTAGCTGGATTCTATTTGTTATTTCACAACATTTATCTGAAAGAAGGAGTTAGTTTAAACCTAATTGTTGAGCAAAAAATAAAAGTAACTCTAATAAAACATGTTTTTTTTAATTCATGAAACCATCCACTGCTGAATATAAACTCAACGAGTTGATCTACTTACAGTTGGTCGACACAAAACCAATATTTTGATCAATGTTTGACTCATTTTTTATGAACAAATACAGGTTTTATAAGTTTGATGATCTGCTAGCTGTACTTTTTAATTTCTATCATCACAAAGATCAAACTGTTGGCTGAGTTAAAGCGGAATTATTTTGTAAAGGCATCACTTTGGGTTAATCTCACCATACACACGAGACAAAAAACTCTTTAGATCAGGAGGAAGTAAGACTGAAGAGAAGTGAAGAAGAAGAGGAAGAAAAAAGAGAAGTGACCATGAAGAAGAGTGATGTTACTGCAGAAGTTTCAAGCTTCCTGGTAACTGTTCGGCAGCCCTCTGCTGCCAAACCAGAAATAATAATCCTCTGCTACTTCTGTGTCATTCTTTTCACATCATGTCCTGCCTCTTTAACTGAACGTCAGGGACGGGGATAACCTCCTGCTTTGAGGTGCTACATGTGTGAACAACCAACTCAGGAAGATATCGGGGGCAGCACATTTGTGAAAACAAGTTTCATATTTGCTAACCCTTTGCTCCTCTCATGCCACATCTACTCATCCAAATATGATCACTTCTGGCTTCCAAAAAACAACAATGGCTGCAAGTACCACATCAAATGTTTATATGTGACCTGTATGTCTGTTTAGGTTTATTATGTCCATCCTCTGTTTAACAGGTGAAGTGTCTGACACCCAACAGCACCCAGTGTCCTCCAGGGGGTCAAAGGTCCCCTCAGAGAAAGTGGCCCTGCTGGTCCTCAGTGCTCTCCTGGCAGCTACTGTCGTTGTTATTTGCCAGCTTTGTAAGTTTCTCGTTTACATCTTCAGCTTGAAAAACGACACAAAGCTTGATTAAAGAATCGGGACGTTTTCTCAGCATTTAACCCTTAAAGTTAAGACAAGATCCTGGAAAAGATGACAAACATGATTGAGAAAACATGAGGTCATATTTCTCTTTAAAGGTGCGGCAATTTCTGAGAGAAACCGACAAGCTCAGTGTGTAAGAGTTTCTTAACCACTTTGGTTTTCCTGTTTTCTGGTTCTCCTTCTTTCTTCTTGTTTTTCTGGGTGATTTAAAGGCAGGGTTTGTCATTTTAGGGTCCTGACAGAAATGAATAACTCATGTGCTCTGAAAAAGTAACAAAGAAAATCCGACATCTGTAGCAGTTTGTAAGTCTGTAAAAACTTCCACCAATGTCTGCCACGAGGTACCAACCTGATGAACCAATCACACGCCTCCCTGTCTCCCTGCTCGCTCTCTACCGCTTGTGTTCACTAGCCCACACTCAAAGCGTGTACTTGATGACTTTAAGAGTTTATACTGTGAGTTTACTTACCGCTGAATGAGACGTGAGACGACGTAGTTTCTACACAATGTAAGAGATGAGCTGAGGTCCGCTTCTGGAGCTTGTCAGTGAGGGGGCGTGGCTTTTGAGGGAGCACAGTGGGAAGTGGGTGTAGACGGAGCACTGACGGGGATGCTACTTTCAAAAATAATGCTAGTTTTAGAAAATTACCAACCCTGCCTTTAAATGCTGACCAACGTCACTATTTACAGGTTTATCGAGGCTAGACAGCAATCACAGAAACGGATGAAAGCTGAGCTGTTCTGCCTCCTTAGTGATCTCCATTTATCAGATTTAATACCATGTCTCTGATTTCTTTCTACAAACGAACGATGAAGCACTGCCTGATGTATGATGACTCATGTTCTTTTTTACAACAGCTCTTGCTTTGGTGCGAACGAATGAACGTTTCCAGACACTGAGAGACGACTCTGATGCTGTCAAAAGAAATACCGGTAAGTCAGTCAGGTTTTTAAACTATCTGAAAGATTTGGTGTAAAAGTTGTAAAAGAAAATCTACTCTAATCAGCGTCGCATGTCACTGTCAAAGTCTTTCAGTTTAATGTCAAAAAAGTATTTAAATTAAATTGAAATGTTCTGCTGCCTCCACATTACAAACATCATTAGAAATGTTGCACCAGACTAAAATCACTCGCCCTGATCTGTTTTTTGTTGTATATAAAGCCGCTTAAATACTTCAAACCATGTCCTGCTGCGTCTTATCAAACGAACAACAACAGTTAACTGAAGTCTTTGATCTCTTTAAAGATGGATCATGTTGGAAATGTGAAGACGGCTGGGAGCGACATGGAGAGAAGTGTTATTCCTTCTCCACCACTAAATCAACATGGAATAAGAGCAGAGATGAATGCAGCGGAGGAAGAGGAGACCTGGTGAAGATAAACAGCACAGAGCAGCAGGTAAACACACTGCTGCAGGATCATGGAGCTCACTGGAACAGTTCTCTTTGTTTTATCACTTTCTAAAAGTCTCTCATAATCTTTGTTTGTTGTATTCATTTCATTCTTCAGACATTCCTGGACATGAGACTGAGAGACAAAATGACGGATGCTGAGGACAAATTCTGGATCGGACTGACCGACTCAGAGAGCGAGGGCACTTGGTTGTGGGCGGACGGATCTCCACTGAACCCAAGGTTTGACTGATTTCAACATGTTTCCTGTCAAGCGACATCACACCAGAGGGAGTGATGTGAATCGGTCGTTGAGATCCAGAACAACACCTCGACCTCGAGTGTGATATTACTTTGATAAAACGGTTATAGAAGCAGAATTCACTTTGTTGGTATCCATGGTTACCACAGAGCAGCTACTTTGTAGTATGAACATTTACTTGTATGCAGAGGAGTGGCCAGAGTCACCTCTTGTCCAATCAGATTGCTTTGTCTGAACCAAGTGTCGAATAATTTACAATATAAGACTTATCCGTTTCATTTTTTATGTTCTTTATCTCACAGTTTGGTTTTCTGGAGCAACGATGAGCCGGACAACTGGGACGGAGATAACCCTGATGGGGAGGACTGTGTGAGGATGGGGGAGAGAAGAGGAACAGTAGAACATAAGAGCTGGTTTGATAAAGCCTGTGAAATCCCTCATAAATATATTTGTGAGAAACCAGCAGAAACAAGAGAAATTAATTAATTCCCTGAAGTACTTCAGCTGAAGTCTCACTCAGCTTGTAGAACAATCTAAGTCAAGGATAAGTGAATGTGGAGAAATTTTGTTAATTTTTATACAGCTAATTTAACCAGCAGTTAAAGAAATATAATCAGTGTTGTAGGCTATATATAAAGTAGAGAGTGGGGAATGACAAGAGGGGAAGGAGACACAGGTTGGACTGGAACCTGGGCCGCCCGCTTGGAGGACTATAATCCACATTTTAAACCCTTTTGCAATGGACAGCAGTTAAGTTTGGTTAATGGAAACGTCTGGAAAGAGGGTGTAAATGTCGGAAATGTCGTCACAATCCACCAGAGCTCAAAGTGACAACATGACACAAACGTTTCAGTCCAAACCACAAAGTTCAAATAGTTGTATGAATTTCAAGCGACTGTGGTTCAGTGGACTCAGTCGTCCCTCAACCAGAAGGTCGGGGGTTCCACTTAACATAGTTTCTCAAGTTTCAACTTTGTGCTTAAAGTCCCTCTGAGTGTATAGATAGAGGATGTTTTTCTCTTTCTAACCAAATCAATAAATAACTTCCAAGAACGGATTGTTTGTTTGATTAGCGCTTCCTGTTTTCAATCAGCCCTTCCTGACAAGCAAACCGCAAAAACTTGCACAACACAGTGACACAGCATGAAGCTATAAAAAGAAACCTTACAGATAAGTCCCTCAGGTTTGATATTATCTAGAAATGTTCAGTCTGGTAGATTGAAACGTGCAGTATGTAGGGTGAATTCGCTTAATGTGGGACAATTTTTGCATTTAAGACTGTATTGCAACATGAAGCTATACATTAAATCCACACCCAGTACCACTCTG
This sequence comes from Labrus mixtus, assembly GCF_963584025.1. Classification (NCBI taxonomy): domain Eukaryota; kingdom Metazoa; phylum Chordata; class Actinopteri; order Labriformes; family Labridae; genus Labrus; species Labrus mixtus. Next base: position 6,123,839 of record NC_083627.1, on the reverse strand, counting down.
AAATCCCCAGGATGTCACCTAATCAAACCCAAAGAGAAAATCCAGTTATCACACTCATTAAAGAAATAGTAGACATATCAGTAGTCTTAGTGCCAAATTGTCTCTGACAATCTGCATTTCCTAATGTGGGACAGTGCTGTTCTAAATGTGGGACACTGAAAAGTCTATGTTAAAAGGCCTAAATCACCTTAATTCTAGTGTGTCACACTCAAGTCTAAAATGTGCAATCCAATGTTCTGTAATTTTACCACTTACAATGTTATTGGTGTTACAAAACACTAAAAAAGGACATTAATCATTTTGATGTATTTAGTAGAAAGACAATAGGCTATTATATCACCATATCTGACATGCAGAGAAAGCAGAATGTAATGAACATTTTATGCATTAATTTATTTAAAGAACTGCAATGTAACTATGTTAAAATGTTAAAATGTTTTCTATTCCATACATCTGTCCTGAATAAAATAAATGCTTAGCCAACTAACCAATACTATTTTGTTGACTAGTTGATTAATTGATCGACAAGTCTTCAAAACTGGGTTTTTCCACAGAAATATGCAACATAACCAATTTAATCGTATCTTCACCAGAGATGTACTAAGGTTTCTTAAAAATATGTCATTCAGCATGGAATAAACGACCAATAAGTCAAGAAATGGCTCCACTTTAGGAAACATGTTTCAAGGAAATATACACACAACCGAAGAAATAGACGGTGTTAAAAATAAAAGCGAATGCATGGTTATTTATTCCTAAAAAGATGGATCCTCTGACCACTTTAGGAAACATGTTTCCTAAAGTGGTCAGAGGAAATTTTAATTTAAAATAACAATTATAGAATTTATTTAAAACATAATATAATATTTTTTGATGAACAAGCATATCATAAAAACATCCAGATAAAAAAAGTAGGATTGTTTTATTTATAAGAAATGCATATCCTTAACATTAAGTTTGTCTAAACAGTATGTCTAGATATGGGTATGTATCATTCTAATCTATGAAGTCATGTTATTTTGATCACATGACATCACAACTTGTGTTAACCCTTAGTTTTATTGACTTTCATTTGTTGTAGGAAGACCGAGGGCGAAACAGACCTGAGGAAGAGAATATGTTTACAGACGAGCTAATGTATCCAAGTATAATTTACATTACCTTCTTATCTCAGCAGCACATACAGCAACAGCACAGCAGCTTTCAGTAGCAGCTCCAACTTCCTTACGCAGCGGTCTTTGATGTAACATCCGGTGTTTCCATGGCAACGATAAACATGTCGCGGCCGCCACAAGAAGATATATCTCGTTACATAAACTTTACAATTAAAAGATTTTTTCTGGCTTTCATAACAGTCGGAAATATTTGAGGTAATGCTAGATATTTTTGTTTAAAAATTCTAAATATTATATCGCTAAAAAAAAGAAGGTATAACACACACACACACAATTTGCTACGCTTAGCTGGAAGTGCATTTTTTTTATTTAGCCCACAGTGTCATAACTCTGGGAATCTTTCTCAGTTAAATTGAAGCAGTTAACTGATCTCTGATATGAAGTATACACCATAATCAAATACCAAATACAGGCAGCTCCGCTTGTTGTCACAAAGCTGTGAGTAACAAATAAGACATGTCTGCAGTCTCATCTGAAGTCAGTAGAGTTATGTTCCAGATGTGGAAATGGGACCATCGGAGAAGTACGCATATGCAGATCACAACCTGTTTCAAACGCCAGGACACGACCAAACAGGTGAGTCGACCTGTGTGTGTGAGTGTGTGTGTGTGTACAGTCAGCATGAACTGGAAACACCTCAGGGATTATAAAACATGCAGACCACAATTTGAAGAACTTGAAGCTGAAGAACTAACGAGTCGTCTCAGAGCTGTTTGAAAGAACGTCTACTTTTCTAACATAATCGTGTGATTTGATCTGAAAGGAGATCAAAAGAATCCTAAAACGAGGATGTGAGCCTTCAGTGTTTTGTTTGGTCGTCTTTAAGACGTCTTACAAACACGCAGATGTACGGCAGCCCTAAGCGGACATACATCCATAGATTTAATTTACTCCATCTCTCAGCGGTAACGAGTCATTTCAGATTCTTTTCTCAAGATCGCAGAGTTTGAAAAGTTTCAACACAAACACAGAAATAGGCTAACCTTACCTCATCATGGCAGCATGGTACGTCTCGATCTATCACAGTGAACGGTCTGTTGTTTCGTTATAGATCGGCAGAAAATGATGACGTTATCATGAGAAAACAAGCTTTGATACCTCGGGATAATGAGGTGAAATAGATCTGTTCTAATAGGAAACCAGCTAAGATATCCTAAAAAAAAAGCACCAAAAATATGATAATAAGATCTAAAGAAAACACCTGAAATTAACACATCATTAATAAATGAGCATTGTTATGTCGATATAAGAAGTAAAGTAAGTTAAGATCTCGAGAAAATGTCCAGAAATTACTCGTTAAAATGGTAAAATCCAGTAAATAAATGAATGGATGCATGTCCGCTGAGGGCTTCTGTCCAGACGACAGGTTTTTGATTGTTCCACTAATTTAAGGTGTGAGATTGAGATGCTTCAAAAGTCTGATTGATAGATGGTACTGAGATCAAAATATACAATCATCTCTCTTTGTAAAATAAGGATTTGCTCTCTCACTGCCGTTCATTCTGATTCCTCCTCTTCAGGTATTTTGATCCCCTGACGTCAGCTGATCCCAATCACCCTCATCCTCACCCCACCTCCGTCGGACGGCGAGGATTCGAACAAGCATGGCCTCCATCATGCTGTCGTCCAGACGGCTGGAAGAGAACCACACAGGGCTGTTGGGAACACTTTGGCGGTCTGGCTGGAGGTAAAACAGGCCGGGCTGTCTCCTCACCGACTCTGAGCTGCAACAAAGGAGAGAACAGAGTTGTGAGTGGATGCAGAAGAGACACAGGCTTCATGGATTTTTATTCTGACTGTTTGTATAATACACACAGTTTAAACTTTATGTACAGGATCGTCCTGAGATGTTCTGTACATATTTTTATGTTGTAAATATGGCAACTGTAATGCAGGACTAATTTCACACTTTCTTTGACAAAACAGTTCATCTATCCATCCAACCATCCATCTAACCATCCATCTAACCATCCATCTAACCATCCATCTAACCATCCATCCAACCATCCAACCATCCATCTAACCATCCATCTAACCATCCATCTAACCATCCATCTAACCATCCATCCAACATCTAACAATCCATCAAACCATCCATCCATTCATTCATCCATCTAACAATCCATCAAACCATCCAACCATCCATTCATCCATCCGTCCAACCATCCAACCATCCATCCATCAAACCATCAAACCATCCATTCATCCAACCATCCATCCATCCATCCATCCAACCATCCATCCATCCATCCATCCATTCATCCAACCATCCATCCATCAAACCATCCATCCATCAAACCATCCATCCATCCATCAAACCATCCATCCATCCATTCATCGAACCATCCATCCATCTAACCATCCATCAAACCATCCATCCATTCATCCAACCATCCATCCATCCATTCATCCAACCATCCATCTAACAATCCATCAAACCATCAAACCATCCATCCATCCATCCATCCATTCATCAAACATCCATCCATCCATCCATCCAACCATCCATCTAACAATCCATCAAACCATCAAACCATCCATCCATTCATCCAACCATCCGTCCAACCATCCATCCATCAAACCATCCATCTAACCACCCATCAAACCATCCATCTAACCATCCATCCATCAAACCATCCAACCATCCATTCATCCATCCGTCCAACCATCCAACCATCCATCCATCAAACCATCAAACCATCCATTCATCCAACCATCCATCCATCCATCCATCCAACCATCCATCCATCCATCCATCCATTCATCCAACCATCCATCCATCAAACCATCCATCCATCAAACCATCCATCCATCCATCAAACCATCCATCCATCCATTCATCGAACCATCCATCCATCAAACCATCCATCCATTCATCCAACCATCCATCCATCCATTCATCCAACCATCCATCTAACAATCCATCAAACCATCAAACCATCCATCCATCCATCCATCCATTCATCAAACATCCATCCATCCATCCATCCAACCATCCATCTAACAATCCATCAAACCATCAAACCATCCATCCATTCATCCAACCATCCGTCCAACCATCCATCCATCAAACCATCCATCTAACCACCCATCAAACCATCCATCCATTCATCCAACCATCATCCATCCATCCATCCATCCATCCATTCATCAAACATCCATCCATCCATCCAACCATCCGTCCAACCATCCATCCATCCATCCATCAAACCATCCATCCATCCACACTCAGCGCTGTTTTGTATGCCGGTGTTATGTCGTCTATTGCTACCCATCAAAACGTGGTACCAAGGGGCTCAGTTATGTGAGAGGGGTTATCAACGCTCCCTCTGAAATCTTCAGTTTAAGTTTGATCATAGAGTATCACAACATGCTTCCTTTTCCTTAGAGAGCGAGTGCAGCTAGCAGAGGTGTTTTACTGTAGAGTGATTCTCAGTCGAATATCCCGCCTCGAACTGGCATTGAACCTGGTACCTGGTAACACGGAAACACAGACCACTGCAGCAACACAATCACGCCTAATGAATAAAACCATAAAGGTACAAACCACTTGGAGAGGTAGAACTCGTAGAATCTGACCGGACAGCGGAGAGGGTTCTGTGTTCTCCATCATGACGGTGATACCGCCGTCTTTCTTTACGCTTCTTCGCTGGGACTCCATCATCATCTGACACACACACACATTATTTAAGTGTTGGATAACAATGCAAATGTGCATGTGACAAAGTTTACAAAGTCCTGCTTTTAAAAAAAATGCAGTGGAAGAGGGATAAGAAAAAGAAAAATGTCACTCCTCTTTTACCTCCTCTTTTGAAATTCTGTATTTCATTGGTGAACTTGTTGTACATCCAATCACTGAACATGTTCTCCACACGACCGTTTTCAAACAGGCACTGAAGAGAAACAACAAAACAACGACAAGAACACAAAAAAAAAATCAAAGGCTAGATGTACATGCACTGACGCTTCCAGCAGAGGACGCTGATGCTACATATGTTAGCTTCCCAATATTTATAGCGTCAGAAAAATACTCACACTTTATAAATACCAAACTACATTTTCTGAGAGATAGAGTTTGTAGGTTAAAAAAAAACAACAACTTGAACTGTGAAAAAAAACTCATGAGAGGAATACTCTTAAACCTTTAAAGGAGAATCATGAACATGTTCATTATTTATTCATCTTTCCTTTTACTGACTCTGTTCAGATTATGTGAACAAAAAAAAGAGACAATACAAAGATGACATGAATAAGGTGAATAACATCACACCTGTACAACACTTCTAATGAGGAAAGGAAAAAGTATTATGAAAAGAACTTTATGAAAAGAAGAAACAAAGGAGTTTAGCACAAGCGGCGGTCAAAGTTGACCTCGGCTTGAGCTGCAATTGCCTGTGTCCTGCATTGTTGTGTTAACAGGCTAATGCCATCACACTTTGGTTTAATCATAGCTTCATATTGTACATAGATTTACATAGAATGACCGAGATCTAAAAACACTTACATGACGTTCAAATAAGCAGTGAGTATGTCATTCTTTTCTCTAGTCTTAACTAAATCAAGCAAGGCCGTCCCGTCCACGTAAACACTATGTAAACACAGATCCGACAACGATACAACCAGCGGGGCTCGCAGTTCTCAATCCTTGTCGACGGTCATAACTCAGAGAAACATTTACAAAGGTTTGATTTCTGCTATATTTATGTGTAAAATGTCGCATAGACCTCCTTCTGGTTGTAACATTTCTATATTTGGTGTGCCTGTTTAATTACTAGTCAACCCCAGACAGTTTTCTCTTTTCAACAAACATGCTGTAGTCTTGCCTGTTGGATGCTGAGACACAGGTAGAACAGCTTATCGTAGGGGTACGGCGCTCCATCAGGCTGTTTCACCTCTTTGATGATACCACAGAGACCGTCACTCAGCTCCATGGCAGAGCAGTGAAGAACCTCCTCCTTTAATGTCACGGCAGGAGCTGATGGGCGAGAGCGGGAAAGAGGGTGAGTCAGCCATTTCTTTACTTTGTAGTTTGTGCTCTCGATGTTGCGTTTCATGGGGAATACACATCTTTTAAAAATTTAATAAGAAACACAGAAACACATACAAGAAACACCTTCCGGGTTTGTTTGTGTTTTCCTCCGCTGCATCCATCTCTTCCAGGCCTCAGGTCCACACTGACTCTCCAGCTTTTGGTGCTCTCTTAAAACCGCTTTGGAAAAGCCTCTGGGAGTGGTTTCCTCTTCATACTCCTCGGAGAAATGTTGCAGCTCACGACCCTTTAACGGAGACAAGAGAAAAGATTACTCAACAGACAGATGATACCTAGGCATCGACACTCATTTAACAAGTAGTTTGTAACCTTGTTCTTGTTGTGTTTGCCTTCAGTTTGTGGTGATGTTGGAGGAGCCTGTGCAGGGCTCTGTGTCATCTCCACAGCATGGGGAAGAGATGAATGTGGGAGCTGAGAACGAGGCTCAACAAGACCCCCAACTCCCTCCATTGTCGCCTCTCTTTCCTTTGGCTCGTTCCTCTCATCTTGGGCTTCCTTTCTTTCAGATTTCAAGTTGAGCTCTCCCTTAGAGGAGTCGGGCTTGATCTCCTCCTTTGTCGATTTCACAGCTTCATTGAGGCTGTCTGGTGTCCCAGGAAGAAACACAGGTACAGGCAGCTGGACAGTTTGGGGGGAAAAAGCAGAGTCTGTAAAATCTGATAATGGTAGCTGGAGGCAATTCTGCCTAAAGCAAATCAGTCAAACATCAGAATCAGACTCAGTTTTATTGGTGTAAGGACCACGGTGGTAGTATTCAAGTCCAACTTGAGCCCTGACTTTCAAGGGTCATGACTCCACTCAGACTCGTGCACTGACGACTAATAATGAGCCCTTCAGAGAAAAGGCTGACACGTGTGTTCACCTACAGTTCGTGTGTCGTGGTGATGCACTCAAAAGCTCCTTGTCAATTACATAATGAAACCATTGTAAGGAACGTGGTTCTGAAAGGAATCTTTTTAAAAGCTTTTGAAACAGAGACAGGCGTAGCTTAGTTTTGAACGGGACATATTTCACATCAATAGATGTAAGCCTATTCAAAGTTTCAAGTTTGGATGTAGCCCGCATCAGCAGGTCTGTGTGTGTGTGTGTGTGTGTGTGCACTTGTTTTCCTATCAATTTGAGGACCTTCTCGTCGTTACATATTCACCAACCGAGGACTCATTTTAATTGGCTACTAAAAACAAATGTAATATTGGACTTTGGCAAGCCCTTAAAGTTGTTCAGTCCCAAAATATAAATCTCTGCTTTTTTCACATGGACATGAATCTTAATCAGCCACTTTGTACACTTCATCTACTGATTGAACACATTACAGAAAAGATCCACTCTCGGATTGTATGGAATGACTTGGGTCCGCTGTTTACTGGAATTTAGTGACACAAGTGCCCTCCTTGATAGCATAGAAGGGACACTTTCACTCCTGCATGGATGAAAAAAATAGAAAATTCTGGTATAAGAGAGTTAAATACTACCAGCAGTTACGTCATTGTAACGATTCAGAATCAAGTATTGAACTTTAACAAACATCCATCTGTATATTGCTAGTCAATGAAACAAAAATACTTGCTGACATATTTCAGATACTGACATTATCATTGCCAGAGCTCATGATTTAGCATGGTTATAAAAAATACGGGATGGCAGTGGGAATACATTTTCTTGATACAAGTATGAGTCAGCCAGAGGATTGAAAAACCTCACAAACCCAGTGTAAAACAAAAACAAACATCTATGTAGCCCATGGGATACTGGGTGTACTGAACAACTTCCCGGCATAGTTGTAATGGGGAAAAAAAACTCACATTTTTTTCCTGAAGATTTCAATCTGTGTAAATAACGTTATAAATTAAAATGCTGCAGGTGGAAAACTTCAGTGCTTTAATATGGTGCAGAATTAAACAATGGAACTGAGTTTATATGATGGCACAACATAAGGACTTAATCAAATCTAAATGAAGTTTATTGCCAAACACAGTGTGAACAGGGTATTTTGGTCAATTACAATAAAAACAGTAGGAGAATAAAACAAAAGTTATTTTTATGTTTCGAATCCCAATCTTTATTTTACATGAAAGACAGCCGCAAATAAACAGTAAAAAAAAAATGCCGCACTTTAATAAGCCAAAAGTGTTATTTACAATGCTTACAAAGTCACACACTCCTTAACCGAGGGCTTGCTTTACTGAACTCCTGATAATGGAAAGAGAAACCCAAAGAGAAAGCTCATCAAATTAAAATTTTGTAAGCTCAGGACAAAGCCACTGATACCTTGTTAATGTTAAATATGAAATCTATCAACGTAGTAAACTCTGTTGTGTTTAACACAATGATGCTCCATTGAGCAATAAGGTTTTGCTGTTTCATGTGTACAATAAAACAGAACACAATGAAATAAAGAATGGTGCTCGACTGGCATGTACCAAAGTTGTGACTGATGCTCTACTGATGCAAAGCTCCCAGAACTCAGGCACAAGTCAATGATACTCCATAGTGCAAGCTCCAGGAGGGATTTAAAATGTCCACTCTGAAGATTCTTGGCCCCCAATGTTATTGGCTTGAATGCTGTTCGCTCCCTTTTCTCTTGACAGATATTATTTTGTTGTGCACATAATATTTCACCGCCTTCCAGTCTCTTCGGTTATCTCTCAGAGTTTGGTTTTCATCGACGCATCTTTGGCAGTCCACTTTCCTCGGGATCGTCATTTCCTCCACGAAGTGCTTAAAGTGGTGTTCAACGATTTCTCTCTCCCTCAGTGACCAGGGCCTTCTCTTCACTGTAGGATAAACAAAAGTGCACCAGTGAAATAATAGAAGAAGGAAATGGCAACCAACATTTCATGTCAAGACAATATTTCTGGAGGTATTGGAATATCGCACCCCTTTGATGTGATGGTTGTGATGATAATGTATCCTTATCCTCAGATTTAAATCCAGCCCCTGACTTTCCTGAAACCGCACTGCTTTTCTCAACAACCACTATACTTCTTGCAGCAGAAACCTTACCTTGTTGACTTGTGGAAGCCGTCTGCTCAGATTGGACCTCACCCACATCTGAGTCTACAAATTCCTCAGCTGCAAGAAAATGTTTGAAATAAGTTGTGTGTATAAAGCAATTTGTCAGACACCGAAAGTATTGAGTGTTTTACTTACAGTTGAGGTTTGGTGTCAACTCTTCCAGGGTTTTTCCTTCATTTTTGCCAATTCCACCTTGCAGTGCAAACATAAGCCTGCTTACTTTTGTCATGTGGAGAGATGCTTCAGGTAGTCTGTGGTCTTCAATATCAAGACCCACGAAGGTTGCCAGCTGGTCTAGTTCATGATTTTGCAGGTTGAGGAGCTGTGAAACCGTGGCCACATGCTTCCTTAGCTTGGTGGATGTGATGTTTTCTGGATGTTTTGCGTCACAAGATTCTGCAAAATGTTTCACGCTGTCACGTCCCTGAATGTTCTCCTGTGACCCAAAACAAGCAACGGCAAAAATGTAGGGATTTGTTGCTGAAATTCCAACTTTACCCCTCGTCTTAATCAAAAGCTCCACAGATTCCTGTACATTTCTTGTGAAGAGAAAGGGTGCTTTGCGGCCCCTTTCCCCCCGGACCTCTACTCTGAGGAGATTCTCGCACAGTATTCTCTCAAAGGGGGTCAGGCAGGTCATTCTGCTTTTGTCCCTTTGGAGGTAGGTTTGGACTTCTATTCTAGAAACTTCTCCCTCACAATGTCGATTAAATAATATCAATTGTGTCAGTGTAACCTTGGAGAGCTCACTCCATGCCTCTTGGGATGGATGTTCAATGAGTGCCTGTTTGTGGACCTCTTCAAGGCTTTTCAAGTAGTCGTTTAATGTCTTAATGTCCTCTGATAGAGGCAAAATTTCTTGGATGTTCCACTTCTTTTTGTATAATTCTTCTTGAGCATTAACCTCAATCAACCTGGAAAATCGCTCCGCTTTAGCCTGTAAGTCTCCATCTTGTTGACGCAGTGCCTGTCCTTGCAGTATAAGTGACACCTTTAAAAGGGCATGGTGCAGATTGCTTGCTGTCGAAGGAGCCATAACACTTTGTGCTGACTCAAACCGAGCCATTGTTTTAACAGCCTCAAGAACCGCGCCGAACTTTCCAGGGTTTATCAAGTCCTTCAGAGAGATAATTTCCGGGTCGATCTCTCTTGCTGCTAGAACAAGTCTGGCAAGTTGCCTCATTTTATTTCTAATATCTGCCCTGTGTTGTCCCTCTTTTCTGTCTTTGGGAAACACCCTCTCTCCAAAGGCAATTATAAGGACATCTGATTTCACAACTTTAGTAACAATGTCACATGCCATGTCCTCCAGAATTTCTTTCAGTCCACTGGAATCTGAATTGTACAGGCAATGAGGCAACAATAGGGATCTTCTTGCTTGAGCTTTCCTTTTAACCGGGCCATCCTCTTTCACCTGGAGCTTACAACGCATGTGATGTTTCCAGATGTCTTTTTTTATATACATGGCGTAACAGAACTTGCAAGGCAGATAGTCCGTGTGGGAGGATGGGTGGCTTGCTTGCTTTTTCGTTACGATTTGTCCTTTTCCAGAGGAAAGCACTGAACAGTTGTGTTTATAGTTCCCCATGTTTCTGACTTTGCTCAGCAGAAGACTCCGCATGGCTGACCCTTGGTTGTGTGTGAGGATCTTAGCCACTTCAGCTCTGTCAGAATGCGATTGCAGTAAATGTCTTGCAATTTTTCCATACGGCTTCTCACAATAGAGGCAGTAGCTCTTTTTATCGTAGATCCTCTGATTTGTTTTGTTTGAGCATGTTTTCACCTCAATGCGAGGCTCAGGGTTGCTTGGAACTGTCACTTGTTGGGCCTCCACTGATGGTTCCCTTAGGGTTACTTTTTCTTCTTCCTGCTGGTTTTTTTCCACTTCCTCCTCAGACATTTCCGGGGAAGGGGAAACCTGTTTTTCCAGTAAGAAATGGGATCCAGCTATTAATTTGCAAGTAATTATAGAAAGAAATCATACCCTCACTACTTTTACATCAAGAAATGTCTTGGACTTTTCTTCCTATGGTTAGGTCATAAAATCACTAATTACCATGTCGCACAATCCTTCTTCAGTGGGAGAACATGAATCAACCAAGCCATCACGCCTTTCCTGTTGATCATCGGCGTAACTTTCTGAGATGTCCTTCTCCTGTGGGGTTTGGGGACAACTATCTGCTGCATGGCTTTGGTCCTGTAACCATGACAAAAAAAAGGTCTCAAGGATTAACACATTTTCTTTGAAAGTTATCATGCATTTTTATACAATTCAGGCAATGTAGTCGGACTCTGGTTAGGTAATTGAAGCGCTATTTACCATATCCGAGAATCTTTTTTCAGTGGTAGAACATGAATCCACCAGGATATCACTGCTGTCTTGTTGATCGTCGTCATCACTGCTTTCTTGTTGATCATCGTCATCACTTTCTGAGATGTCCATCTCCTGTGGTGTTTGGGGACAACTATCTGCTGCAGGATCTTTGGAGTGCGGTCTCATTGTTCGATCGGGATGTTGCCCATCAGTTAAGTTGTAATGCACCTGGTGTCCTGCTTCCTAAAATGGACAGGAATAACTCAGAACAGTTTCCACTTACAGTAACAACAAATCAATTTGCCGAAAACTACAGGTAATTAACCACCTGATCTGTACAGAAACGACAGTCAAAATGAGGTACAATAAATCTCAACAGTACAAAACTTTGACATGGCATAATTGACGTTTGAATACAGAATTCAAGTAAATCACACGGTGCGCTCCATTTCATCCTGGAAGTCCAAAATTTTGAGTTTCCAGTCGGATACGTCATCAGGAACGCACCCTGACGTCGGAACTCAGAAACTCGGAAGAACGTCGGTAGCCTGAGCTAAAATCAAATATGGCTGCTACATGCATCAACGGTAAAGTGTAAGCTGTACCTTATTGTTTATTAGTAACGTAGTATCGTTATTGTGTAATTACAACAATTTTAACCGATACCCGTGTATCTGTGGACATGTCAGTGTGTTGTTGTTACCTGGTATAAGCTAACAAAACAAAGGTACTCCTGGAGTCGTTATTAACTCGTTACTGGAAAGCGGTAAATTCGGGTGCGATGTCATTTTCTGCTCCGACTTCCGAGGTAAATGGAACGCACCGTAACACTTGCGAGATCAACCTACTTGGATCTCCGATTCCGTTTTAAACTTGTACTTCGGGCCTCCATCATCATCATAACTGGACCCAGAAAACTATTCCAGCCATTTGTGAAAACAATGTGGTTTGTGCATGATGTGTGATGAGGTGTGTGTGTGTGTGTGTGTGTGTGTGTGTGTGTGTGTGTGTGTGTGTGTGTGTGTGTGATGTGTGGGGCTCCGGAGGCTCATCAGCAGCAGCCGCCATGTTGGAAATCCTGTCTCAGCCTAACTTTCAGTCAACCTAACGACAGGCTGAGAGCTGTCAATCAGATCAGCTGAACACCCAACTATGTATAACTTGTGTTGTTCATGAAATAAAAACGTACCAGGCTGTAAACTTGTTCATTTCTGCTGTAAAAGCATTTTTGAATGTGATTTCCAGCTCTTGGAGGACCCTTGATGAGCTGGAGGATTTTCACATTGGCTTAATCTTTCAACACCAGAGGTTGCCACTTGTAAGAGAGCATGTGTTTCTCGATAGAGGCACACACGTACAGGAGGAGATCGAGGACTGACTGTCTCATTAATCAATCCCTGATGGTGGTCACATGTATAAAATAGTCAAATCAACAGCGTGTGTTTCATCGAGTTCACAACGCTGCTGTGGACAGTTGTATGATGATCAGTGATGTATGACTTCAGAGTGCAACGCTGCTTCTCCTACCTCCTCCTGTTAGCTGCAGCATTAGCTGCATGTAACGCTCGGTTCTAGCCCCCCTCGATAAAAATGTGTCAGTCCGACGTCATTGTCAGTGTGAGATCACTGATCTAAGCCCATTGGCTCGTTGTGGCAAGCCCTGCAGCTCATGTTGCACGCCCGTTAACTTCTGTAACACGCCCACGATATGCCGCAGCCTGCGGTAGCACAGTAGTGCTAAGGTGCTAATGTTTTTGCTCCCCGGCCCTCGGGAGCCAGAGTGGCTGAGCGACTGACCAATTACGGCAGAGCAGACAGGCCGACCAATCAGATCAGACTTGGCACACGTGGGGGCTCTGAACGTGGGCACTTCAGAGCCTTAGAGAGAGAGTCAGAAGCGAGCCGTTGCACGGAGCGGCAGTACATTTAGCTATTGTGAACATACTTTAGTAGGTACATAGATTAAATATACGAACCCCAAAAAGGGCATAATATGACCTCTTTAATTATTCTGATGCATTACTTTTTCTGTTACTAATTAATCAAAATGAATGCATTATTTTGACAGCCCTCATAAAAACACAACAACATCACTTGTAGACAGGAGACAAAAGTAAAATCTGGAGTGCAAAGGTTCTGAAATTAACATGATTTTTGATCAGGTTGCTATATACTGTATATATACATTATAAACAAAAGAGTATTAGAGTATTGACAGAGGACGTAGATTGAACTTTGATACTGATAATTTAAGAGACTGACTATCGAGGAGAAATTTCACTGAGAAGTCTGAAGGACAGAGTGACAGGAAAGAAAGGAATGTCAAAAAGGGGGAGGATGGGGGGGGGATTTCTGGGGCAAAATAAAGTTTGACAATAAGCAGATATGGAGCAACCAAGCGCCCGAAGAGGGAATAAAAAGCACATAAACCGACACAACCACTGCAAGAAATCTGTTATTATAGAAGACACTGTTATGAAGTAAAAATGAAAAGATGAGTCAGTCAACAAAGAAGAAGATTATTTTTGTAAAATAGAAGTTACAGGGAAAGAAGAACTGGGTCAGAATTTTTCGAGTACCAGAATTTGCAGCTTTAGCTTCAAGTCATTTTAATGACAAGTAGTGATTTTTCTGGTTGCATAACTCAGGCCCCAACAACACACCACCTAATAAAACAATACCTTTATAGAACGAGACCAATTTCCTTGCTGTAATGTTTAATATTGTGTTTAAAAAAAGTAAAGTCTTATTGGTTTGAGGTGTTGTACATACCGGTACGGGCAGGCCTAGAGGTTTCGGTGTGTTCTGGCTGTACATGTTCAGCGACAAAGGAACATTAGAGGAGGGCAAGGCGGCGGCTTTGGGGTCAGAGTTTTCTTCACACAACAGAGAAGACAAAAATATAAACATCAGTTATTGACTTACATTAAGCGAAAAGTGTAACCGTAACACATCATGAAGGTGCTGCGAATTAAAAAACATCCTTGGAGCCGATGATACCTGTTTGTGTTTCTGCGTCGACGGTCTGTGTTGAGCAGGAGACTCCTTTGTTATGGACCAACGGGGTGCAGAGCATGGACTTGTTCTTCAGCTCCTTAGGAACTGTTTGAACACCGGCCTGAAGGAGGACATCGAAAAATACAAATGAAGCATGTACTCTCTGCATACTGTTTCTTACATTAACATGCAGTTATTAAGTGTGTCGTATATCGAATAATACACCAAATAGAGTACAGAAGACCTCAAAGAAAACTACAACATATGGATGACTTTGTCTCCGAGTAAAACTTACATGTCCAACGACCTTTGTGTGAATGTCGGGGGCAGGTGCTGTCAGGAAACATCACAGTTGGAATCATTAAAAAAGAGCAGCGGACACAAAGAATATGATGTTTACTAAGAAGTTAAAAGTAGTTAAAAGGTGTCCAGCAGTTTGAACGTACACCACGTCTGTGTGTGTGAGCCACGCTGTGCAGAGCAGGCAGAGGAACTCGTCTGTTTAGCCAAAGCACCAGCGAGTGAGATGACGTTAGTGATGACCGGGGAGGACTCCTCTGCGCTGACGGATCGAGGAGGTGGAGAGACTGCAGGCAGGAAACAAAAAAAAAAGGATCTTTTAGTGATTCAACCTTTTACACAATAAGTATGCTTTTGTTGCCGTGCAGAATACACTGCATGAGCTGAAACTTGTTCTCAATGCCGATAAGAACAATCTAATGTTGTTTACCAACTCCAAGAGCAGGTCACAAAATGTACCTGTGGTGGTCACTGTTGATGGAAAGGAAATTGTAAACTCGTACCTGGTTATTTTGAATGATGCCTCCCTTAGTTTTAAACCACATGTTATGTGCCTTGTGTCAAGCTGAGGCTAAAACTGGGTTTTTATTTCAGAAAAGAGTTTTTCTTTTAAAGGAGGACTAATCGACTACTATTTTTGGGCTTTTTGTGCCTTTAATGGAGAGATAGGACAGTGGATAGAGTCGGAAATCAGGGAGAGAGAGAGAGAGTGGGGAATGACATGCGGGAAAGAGGCCACAGGTGGGAGGCGAACCCGGGACGCCCGCTTGAGACGACAGCCTCCATACATGGGGCGCGCGCACTAACCACTGAGCCACCAGCGCCCCGATCGACTTTTTGATCCAGTAGATGTCGCCCATGAGCACCAGCATGAAACCAAAACAAACTGCTGTTTGGCGACACCTCAGCTATTCTGAAGCCTCCGCTCTCCTCCAGCGACACACCTCTACCCCCCCCCCCCCTACTTTGCCATGTGACTTTTTGAGTCTTTCCATCTTGCACTGCTCCCTTGTAGAACAAAACTTTTTTTTTTTTCGAGCATTATGAGTTAAAGACGAGGCTGACATTCAGTAACAAAGAGTTAGAAGAAGAAGAAGAAGAAAACAAACATCAAACAGCAGCTGCAGTTCATACCTCTGTTTGCCATTTGGGCGTGTTGGTTGCAGAAATGTAGGAGACACTTCATGTCACAGAAGTATTTGACCTCTCCGATCAGGGCGATACTCTGCGTCAGTTTTTCTTTACAGCCGCAGGTGTCGCACTTTGCAAACTGTTGGATAGCAGAGACAAAAAAAAAAGAGTTGTTAGCATTTTGAACGTCTTATTGAGTCAAAATTGAACACTTTCTTTTCCCACCTCTACCCACATGGTTAAAGAGCAGGTTGTACTTCAAGTTGCAGTCGTAAGAACACAACGCCTGGTCAGAGTCTCCGTAGCGCTCCACTATGACCGTCTTAGAGATGGAGAGACAGTAAGCACACGACTGGCAGTATTCCCCCCACTGTTTCTTCAAGTCCTGCTGAAAGAGCATCTTGCATCCTGAGAGAGAGAGAGAGAGAGAGAGCGAGAGAGAGAGAGAGAGAGAGAGAGAGAGAGAGAGAGAGAGAGAGAGAGAGACTGAGTTTCACACTTTTCTTTGCTGTCGTGCAGCAGAAGCCCGAGCCCCGTGATGCAGCATCAGTCGTACCAGCACTGCAGAAGTAGCAGTCCTTGTCGTTGACTCTGATGACGACTTTGACGATCCTTTCATTCCTACAGTGTTCACACTTTCCCACAATCTTGTTGTCCCTCCTGAACGCTTGAGAACAGGACGCGCTGCACACGAAATGCATCCTGCCCTGTGCACAAAACACAAATTTTCACAGACATGTCGTCGTTTAGTGAATCAGTTATGAGGAAGGGGAAACCGATCAATATAAAACTGGGCGAATCAATAAACACAACATGAGATTCAGTAAGATAACAAGCTCAACTTTTCACCTGCTCTTTGAATGTTTAACTAACTCAGGCTGATTAAAAAATATATATCTGGAGGAAAGAACAAAAACAAACTTTATTCTGGATGACTTTGGGTGTGGTTTTCATCTTGCGTCGACACTTTGCACATTTCAGCTTCTCTGGTGGTTTGAGGTGGTCACACTGGGTTTGTTGGGAGGCTCCAGCAGGGCGAGTGGGAACATGTTCGTCTCTCTGGGATTGCTGTGACAAAAAAACAAAACAAAGACAGTAAAAAGCATGCAAAAGATTTTAATCGCACATTTAATACATGATGGTCACAGAGCAAACTGAGCACCGACACTCAGCATGTTAATGTCAACAAACGTCGGTGTGGCTGATTTCAAAACCGCCCATTAAACTAGTAGTACGTACTGATCCGGCCAAAATGCAGTTTGCTAACAATTGAGAGATCTGCAGTTTAAAAAAAAAGTTGTGCACTGATTCAGGAAAAATCAGCAGTAAGTAGGCATCAGACTAGTCTTCTCGTGAATGTTTCCCACAATGCAAAGCAGTCTGGTCAGAGCATTTATATAGGTCCACTAGCAAAGAGGGGTCACAGAGGCAAGACAGCAGGGGAGATGCAGTGTTGCGGGCAGACACTTTAGCCAGTCACTGTATATAAACGTCATTATCTTTTCATTGGCTGAAATTGAAATCTCCGGAGAATATCCTGCTGCATTCTAACACCAGCTCCTCCGGATTATCCGCGGAAAAAATACCAGGGGTCTGGCCGGATAAACTCCGGGTAATATCGGAGTAAAAAAAATTTGGCTGTTGCGTTCACACATACAGCTCCTCCTGGAAATCTCCTGAGTTTTTCAGGAGATTTCCGTATGTGTGAAAAGGGTTTGTGTATGTGGAGCTCCTGCTTTGTCAAATGGCATTTTGTGAAATCACGGATAATGACAGAGAAAACACGCTCAACTCCTTTTCAACGTAAAACAATTGGGTGCTGAATCCCGAAAAATGTTCAAACCAGAAACACAATTAGGACAGCACTCCATATGAACGTACAAAGACGTGATGAGCTTAATGCGGTACTGTTGAGAAAACAAGCAGTCTGAAAAGGACTTCAGATAAAAATCATTTTTGAGATACTGTGTGTCTCGTTGGATTCTGTCACAGGCTTTGGCACAAAAACATCAAATATCTACAACACACTATCAGCGATCAGCTTTAATGTAGCTGCATGTACTGGTCCAAGAATCCTTAGACTACTTGTATACGCCGTAGGTTGTTTCACCTTAAAGGTCATGGCGCAGCTCAAGGAGCAAAAGTTTCTGATGGAGGCGTCCGACACGGCGAGGTGACAGGCGGGTACTGAAGACTTTCCACAGCTGTCACAATCAACAGGATCACCTAAGGAGAAGAAAGAACAAACTCAGCCAACTGGTAACTTTTATTTTTGATCTCAATAGGAGAGAGAGTCCCTGAAAACAATGAAAAACTTCACAATAAAAGCATGTTTCTAGGATTTTATGGAGATTAGGCTTTCTCTGTTTGGACAACTGCAAGATTCAAACTTTTTTTTAAGATCTAATGACTCATGTCAAGTTGTTCAAG
This sequence comes from Labrus mixtus, assembly GCF_963584025.1. NCBI lineage: Eukaryota > Metazoa > Chordata > Actinopteri > Labriformes > Labridae > Labrus > Labrus mixtus. Next base: position 6,105,427 of record NC_083627.1, on the reverse strand, counting down.
TTGATTTAAAAACTGATATATTCTTTATAAATTATCTATTTGGACTGCGGTTTATATAACAGAGCACTGAGACAACAATATACATCTTTCCTTTGCAGTCTTTTAGGTTTCATCAAGATTTATTTTGGGACTTTCTTTGGCTTAATTGTTGAGACAGACATGTGGGAAAGGAGCCACATGTCGGATGTTACCCCTCCTTTCCCTAAAGAGCTGGGTCGTAACAGAGACTGTCCCGTACCTGATGAACTGACCGCCAGGATCTTCGCCGCCGCCACACAGCCGTTGTTACAGAAGAGCTCCACCTCGCCGTCACTGTTTTTACAGTCAACCATGTTCGACATTAAAAGTTGGGTGCTGCACGTGGAGCAGGACTGCGGCGTTTGTATTTTCTGGAAAGGAATCAAAACAGCAGAATGAAAAAGAGAGAAAAAAAATCTAAGACCAGCTCACGACTAGGAGAGATTAATGTTCGATTTTTAAGAAATGGCGTCTATTTTTTTTTTACATTTTGACCAGGAAAGGCCGCATTAAGCATTTTTTTTATTGAATCTTCTAGGTGGGCGTGTCCCGCAAAGAGCTGCGGGGTCGGGCGTTTCCTACAACTTAGCTCCATGCTTTGCCTCGTTCAGAGCAGGAGGAGACCACGTCCAGTGATAACGATAACAACTGTACAACAACTGTATCTTGTATTTATTTTTTTTAGTATGTACCTCTAACATCACAACATTTCAAGTCTGTATTTAAATATAAATCAGCAGAATAGATCTAATAAAGTAAATTGAGGGGCGCTGGTGGCGCAGTGGTTAGGGCGCGCGCCCCATGTATGGAGGCTGTCGTCTCAAGCAGGCGGCCCGGGTTCACTGGCCCTGTGGCTTCTTTCCAGCATGACATTCCCCACTCTCTCTCTCCCTGATTTCCGACTCTATCCACTGTCCTATCTATCCATTAAAGGCACAAAAAGCCCAAAAATAAATCTCAGGAAAAAAAAAAGAAAGAAAATGGAGTAAGTAAATTGAATAATGACAGTTTTTCTTTTTTAAAGATTTGTCTTACCTGTTTGTACTGGGCGAAACAATCAGCACTGCAGAGTCTTTTGCTGCCATCTTCCATGCTGATTGTTAGCGGTGCGTTGCAGTTCGAGTGACAGTTCAGACAGATCGACAGGTTGTTTAAATTACATAAACGGAGAAAACAGGGATCGCTGCAGATCTTCTTGACAGCTTCCATATGTATGATCTCATGTTTACTCTGCAGGAGGAGAAACAAAAGGAGACTCTGTCAACCCTGATTCTTAATCATTACTGATGTAAACCAAAATAACAAGAAGGAAGTGTGTCAAAAATAGATTTTTTGATAAAGATTTGAATTAAAGTTTAAAGGTCACATATAATTTAAAATACACTTCACCATGTTTTTCTAAAACTAACATGTGTCCCTAGTCTGTCTAAAAAAGTCACTTACGATGCAATATCTGCCGCACACGTTGCACTGTGAGTGTGGGGCGACGGGCACGATGGGTACTTTGCTTTGCATCATTATCTTGTAGTTGAAGGAGAACATGCAGGTCTGACAGCAGAAATCCTTCATCGTCCCTGCATCGTCCACCGGGGCCTGCAGGACTTTCTTAGCCTGCGATAACGCCCTGAGGAGACAAAGAAGGATGCAATCAGTTTAAAGAGGAGGTATTGAAATGTTCCATATCTTCAGACAAACTTTTATCGTTGGCTACAATCTGTGTTAAAATGACTTTTTGGACTCACTGCAGACAGAAGGTGCAGCTCCTCTTAACTTGTTTCATTTTGTAAAACTTCAAAAGACAAGCAGAGGAGCAGAAGAAGATGTTTGTGTGGTTCTTCCTCTGATAAACTATCTCTCCGTCCATCAGGGCTTTCCTGCAGCTGGAGCACGATTCCCACAGATCCGTGTCGGCGACAGTGGGAGCTGAACATGAGGGGTCTCCTGATGAGGTTAGAACCGGACTTTCTTCAGTTTTCATCTCCTCCTGTCAAAAACGCAGAAAACAGTGAAGCAAAAGAGGGTTTAGGACTTTTCTGGAAGAAAACAGAAAGACTGCTTACACAAGCCTGGATCAAAAATATGCCTTCAGAGAACGTCTAAGGAAAAAATACATATCCGAAAAAACAGACTCAGTGCTCACAGGCCTTTAGATTGGACATAGAGCTCTAGTTATCAGAGGCATTTAGGGGGTAAATTTAACCTTCAATCCGTCAGTTTTCTTTAATCAAAATACTTCACATAATAAAGTTCAGTTCCCTCAAAACTGTTGTAGACAAAAAACAGAACACACTGAGGTTGTGCACAATGACGACACACCTGATGGACATTTATAAACATTGTTCTACTGCAGCTCATCTTGTAAATCTCCCTAATGGTGACGCATACATGGAATACAGGCTTTATTCTCCCTTGTAAAAAAGGTTTGTCACCCCCCTCGTTGTATGAACAGTATTATGCGTCCCACCTTAGCCATACTAGGCTCGTCCTTGATGCTTTCTGTGGATATGGAGGACGAGACATTCGGCTTGCACTCCTCCTCGATGGGCTCTTGTTTAATCTTGAAGATGAGTGGAGGGCAGAGAGACAGATCAGCTGTGTGACATATTTAACAGAGAAGCCTGGAGTAATTGTGTAAATTCTCTTTTCTAATGTTAATGCTGCACTGCACTTAGGGAAATACATGCAAATGAAAGTCCAATTATTTTTCCTCGCTTAACTAAATCTGTCCTGTAGCAGACCGTACATCACATCCATCACTTCAAAAATTAAAGATAACTTTTTGTCGATGTAGCTTCTCAAACAAGAGGTGTGTTTAGAAGTCATTCAGGACATATTACAGTTATTACAGAACATATGTGATACTCACAAACTCCAAATTTTGCAGCGGTTTGACCTGTTTGTCTTCCTTATCACATACTGGGCTGTTCCTTCCTGTTGAAACATGATTTAATGTATTAAAGGTCACATATTGTGCAAAATCCACTTCACCATGTTTTTCTAAAACTAATATGTGTTCCTGATCCGTCTATAAACCCCCCAATGATGAGAAAAGTCCATCCTCTCTGTCTTTTGCCTGCTCCACTTTTCAGAAAATGTGTGCTCAAACAGGCCGTTTGGAGATTTTTCCCTTCATGACATCACAAAGGGCAGTAGCCCCTCCACCAGGTGGGTGACACTCCCACAGCTAGGTGTTTGTTCTGCCCTCTGAGTCTGCCTTCTCACAGCAAACAATAGGACATGGTGAGAGAAAGCCTGAGTCACCCAAGCCCTTCCAGAGAGGGGGCGTGGTCAGACACAGCTCATTTACATATTTAAAGGTACAGACACAGAAACAGCCTGTTCTGAGCAGGGCTGAAATAGAGGGGTTTATAGGCATTATCAAATACAGGATCAGAGTGGATTTAGAACAAGAAACTTCACACATGTTTTGGGGAGCTCTGAGACTTATTTAAACTGGTTGAAGAGGAGGAGAATATGTGACCTTTAATGGAGAGAGATTTCTGGCAGATAGGACCAGAGCCAGAACAAATACAATCACTAGCATAGATGTGATGTCATGCTTTAATTCGGGAGTTTCTTACTTAACATCATAACTGAGTAAAGTCAGCAGTCAAAGGCTACCATAGCTTATACATTATTTTATAGTTCAATGAAAAGGTACTGGAGCAGTATAAAAAAAAGAGCCAGTTGAAGCGGGACAGAGTGAGAGAGATTGCCGTTTAACTTCAAATAATGATTGTGAAGTACCTGACAAGGTGAGCGTCTGAGCCTTGTGCACCATCATACAGCGGTTGCTACAGAAGAAGTCCAACGTCCCCTCGTCGTTTTTATTTTCAACCATGTCTGACATCTGATGGGACGTCTGGCACATGGGGCAAAGCCGGGGACTCTTAACACTCTGCAAAGTCACAGAAATATATATCAGAAGAGGAAGAGTGCCGAAGGATGTCGACATGTTTTCTGAATTTCTCGCCTCTTCCTCCACCTTGAACGCTCTTGATGAAATTGAATAAGTAAAACTAACTTCTATTTCAGAGTTTAATCCAAGAGGTTCAAGTTTTTCCAAGACGTTTTGCTGCTCATCTTCGGTTCTAAAGAAACTGAACCTTTTGAATCAGAGCTGAAAACTCTCAAGTTGCCTCTTTATCAAACTTTCTTGTCTTATCCTGACCTGGACCCCTGAGCACCGTCACAGACCTCTACGTCCTCTTTCAGTACCTCTTTGAACTTGACCAGACATTCGTCGGTGCAGATGGATTTGCTGCCTTCCTCTGTCTTCACGGTGAAGTGTTTGTGGAGGGAGGCGGAGCTACAGATGTCGCAGGTAACCACGGTCAAGTTGTTGACTTGGTGGTAGTTGGTGAAGCAGGCGTCGCCGCAAACTGTGTGCTTGAAACCATCGAGGGTCAGCTTTGAGTTCTGAGGCTGAAAAGTGTGAGAGCATGTGTAATTTACTGCAGGTATTCATATTTGTGATATTAGTTATTTCATAAACGATAAGGCTTTTGGTTATATTTATCTCCCGTGTTTTAATCAGTTAGTTTTGTCCTTTTGAATGCCGGACAGCCTTTAACATATTTATACATCTGCTCAATACCAGATTGAAATTCATTAAAATCGCTGGGTTATTGGACAACTACAGTCAGACCGTATGTTCCCTTACAATGCAGGCTTTGTTGCACATCTTGCACTGCGGCGGAGGCGGTTTTGGTGCAACTTTGGCCTTCTTGGAGTTGAAGGAGGCGAGGCATTTGGGGCTGCACAGTTCCTTCATAGTTCCTGAATCATCCACAGGAGCCAGGATCATGCTGCAAGGGAGCAATATCACCCTGAGAGAAGGAAAACATAATGAATTTAAACTGAGAAAAATGATATACAGATTAACACAAAGGGGGGTAATTCACGAAGAATGGATTGCACTCTTTTGTCCCCCTGGCCATATGTCTGTATAACACCTCACGGTTATGGCAGGGGGAAAGCACACAGTGACTCTTGTACTAAATATTCCTCTTTCCATTTCCCATCTGCACAGCTGTCCCAAGAGTCAGCCTCTAGTTGGACACTTTAACGCTAACCTCAATTATTTAAATCGCACCTTTAATGTTTGCACTGACTGTTATTTAATGTCTGTTTTTTGATAATTTTCTTCTTTTTAAACATTGCTAAAAATTTTGATTCATCTAGGGGTATTCTTTAAATCTTTTTTCGGGTTAATATGTATGGGAGGGGGGCGTTGGTTTTGTAGTTAATTTGTAACAAATGTTTCATGTCATGTACGTCTTTGTAACCTGCTACTGGATGCTTTGAATTTCCCTCGGGATCAATAAAGTATCTATTCATCTATCTATCCATCTATCACTTTTAGCATCAGACATTGTGCAAAAGTTGTCCTGCTGCTCTCACATGGCAGAGCTTCAGTGTCCGTGTCATGGCAACCTGCATGAGCATCGACTCTAGGGAGGCGGGGCGGGGCGAGACAGCAGTACCTATCCTAAAAAAATATAAAAAGTAAATATCCTGAACTTACTCTGAGCAGTTGTAGCATTGTTTGTTGAGTAATTTGATGGCTGGATTCTTTTTGGATTTAAAGTGGAAGCAAACTTTCCGTCCTGCACGCAGTTTCCTTTTGCAGATGCCACAATGCGTCATCGAGTCCGAGTACACCGCTGTTGGTACGTTGACTGTTTCAGCAGCTGGAGATGCATAACTGTTGTTTACAGCCGAGTCTGAAGCGATCGTTTCATCCTCCTGTGGGGCGATGAACAGTTACTGAACAGTGTTTAAAAAGAAGTTCTAATTTAACCCTGCTGAACAAGGATACAATCAGACAAACTGTTGACTCTCTGATGTGCTAAATCAAATATAACTGTATATGTAGCTACACTTAAAAGGTCACATATTTTTCAAAATACACTTCACCATGTTTCTCTAACACTAATATGTGTCTCTAGTCCGTCTACAAACCCCTCAATGATGAGAAAAGTCCATCCTCTCCGTCTTTTCCCTGCTCCACTTTTCAGAAAATGTGTGCTCAAACAGGCCGTTTGCAGATTTTCCCTTTATGACATCACAAAGGGCAGTAGCCCCTCCCCCAGGTGGGTGACACTCCCACAGCTAGGTGTTTGTTCTGCCCTCTGAGTCTGCCTTCTCACCGTAAACAATAAGACATGGAGCGAGAAAGCCCGAGACACCCGAGCCCTTCCAGAGAGGGGGTGTGGTCAGACACAGCTCATTTACATATTTAAAGGTACAGACAAAGAAACAGCCTGTTCTGAGCAGGGCTGAAATAGAGGGGTTTATAGACATGATCAAATACAGGATCAGAGTGGATTTAGAACAAGAAACTTCACACACATGTTGTGGGGAGCTCTGAGACTTATTTAAACTGGTTGAAGAGGAGGAGAATATGTTACCTTTAAAACAATATATATCTAAACAAACCCTGTCTGCTTTGTATCATGTAATCACATTTCTTTATTGTATGAAATAAACTCAACGTATTTCTTACTTGTTCAGACTGCAGGCCTCCGCGTTTCCTCTTCAAACGGTCTGCACTTTTGTTTTCTAGAAGCAGAATCACAAGCTGATACAGTTTACTGCAATTAAATGTACCTAGGACATTTTTCAGTATTCACAAGCACCTTATGAACATTTAATTAATAGTATAAAAGGAGAGCAGAGTGACAGATTAGCCGTCACTCTAATGGAGCTGTAAGCAGATATAAAGTCATTTTAGTCATTATTAAATACATGTCACAGATTAATATACTGAAGCTCATACTTGGAGGATGGGGGATAGAGTCTTATTGGCCTGAATTCACAGATGTAATCCTCATCTGGACACCCTGGATTTTATTCTTATACTTTAAGCAACTCATCTAGGCCAACCAAATCCCTTGTTTTTAATTTATCAAGTACTACTTTCAGTCTGAGTTCCCACTAACGAAGAGAGAATGAGGTATGAAGACGGAGGAAAGGGATCAGGTTGAAAAGAAAAATCAAACCGTGTGGAACTTCCTGTCTCGTACCTTGAAGCTTGCGTACAAATTCCGGTTGTAGCTTGTATGACACCGCACAGGAGCCAGAGCAGAAGAGCCCCACCACGTTCTCAGCGACGTGATGAGTCACCATGTCCGACACCGGCCGGGAAATGTGGCACAAGGTGCACGGATTGGGTGTCTGGTTACCCTGCAATAAAGTAGAAAAAGAAAGAAGTTGATTAAGGTAAGCGCAGTATATATATAAAAAAAAAACATTTAGAGTACTTGTGTGTCTTGTTTTGAGCTCCTTCAGTTCAAGTTTCAGAAAACGTTGCTGTAGCATCCACTCGAGTTTGGGCGACACAAGAATTTAGCTGTGGATGTTTCTGTTAACAAACGTTCATGTTTCAGTTTACAGCCTTAAAACAACTCGTCTGCTTTTGGGTTGAGACTCTTTAATAACCTCCTTCTTGTCTTTGACATTTCTATATTTCACACGCGTCTGCCCTCCTCCTGCTCCCTGTCCTTCAGACACACACACACCTCTCCTCTCTGCTGCTTGTAGTTTGATTTGTATCCCCTAGTTACAGCCGCAACCTTCTCAGTGTTATGGTCTAAGTGAGTGACACGCCCCCTACAAACAACATGATTTTTTCATTGATATTTATGGTCTCGGTCTCGATCCCTAAATATCTTGGTCTTGACTCTATCTCGTAGCACTCTGGTCTCGGGTATGTCTTGGGGTCTCGGTCAGTGTGGTCTGGACTACAACACTAGCTGGAAGATGTTTAAAGCAAACCGCTGGCTCACCGGAATAACTGAAAAAAAAAATGGCCTCACTTTCCCAGAGGCATATCCATAACATCTATCAATCGATAGATTACTCCACCTTTTTCAAGTTTTCCAGACACTCCTGACTGCAGACGTCTTCAGTGTCCTCCTCCAGGTTCAGCCTGAGCGGTTTGTAGCAGACGGAGCTGCAGTTCTTACACACAGCGTGGTTTTCTTTGCGGAAATCTTCGAGGCAGTTGTCGCTGCAGAACCTGTAGAGAACGTTCTTCACCATTAACCCGCATTTGGTCTGGAAGAGACCAATGAAGAAGCACAGATTATGGCAAAGAGGTCGCAGTGAAATAAACAGTTTTTCATGACAAGTATTTAAAGTAGAAATATGTTGCTTACAGAGCAGCCTTTTTTGCACATGCCGCAGACGCGGAACAGTGTTTGGGGGGATTTAATTGAGGACTTAAAAGAGCAGAGGCAGGTCGTACTGCAGAAGTCCTTCATAGTTCCCTTTAGGTCCACAGCCGCCATGATGAGGTCCAAAGGCCGAGTTATCTCACTGTTTAAGTAAAGAGGGGATAAGATGGAGAGTTTGGATCAGCATTTAATGTGGTTACATAAATAAACAAAATAACGACTTGAACACAGATCAAATGGTGAGATAATCAGGGTCAAGACGACGCATAAAAGCTTTTATTTTAACGCTAGGTGAATCGCTTTGTTCTTGTTTTACTGAATACTGAAGGGAACGATGCCGCCAAAATGTCTACTATAATTTATTCTGTGTCTTTCCTACGATACTTTCCTCTATTAGAGGGCTCTGTGATCACAGCTCAATGATCCTGTTTTTTAAGTAATAAAAAACAACAAGAAACCAGCTGTTGTCTACATTAATTGCGAAAAGCAATTTGAAATGTCAAACTACCATAAAATCAACTCTGTTTTTAAAAGTCTCTCAAAGAAGTAAAAAAAGTGTCTTCCTGCTAGATGATTTCCATCAAGTTCAGCGAAGTATACAGTTTTCGGCTTCAAAAATGTTGAACATTTTCATAAAAAAATTTCGGCTTCTCGACTCTGCTGGTCGCTCTTTAACTTTAATATAGGACTCTTTCAATCAGAAGAGCACTCCACAAGGTTTATTTACGGAAAACAAAATCCCACCGTTTTCTGTCTATGATTATGACCTCGTGAGGGTTATATGGTACTACAACATGATTAAATATGTCCCAGGTTCCCACATTTAAGAGCAGCATGTCGTACTTGAAGATGAAACAACGTTTGTCTCAAACTTACCTGGAACAGAAAAAGCAGGATTTGGTGACTGGCTTGTTGATGGGGAACTTTTCAAACAGGCAGTCTTTGGAGCAGAAGACGTCTGAGGAGCCTTTTATCTGGTACGCTGTTTGACCCTTCGTCATGATCTTCTGACAGTGCGAGCAGATCATCGGAATCTCCTGTGAGCAAGAACGCAGGCGGAGAACACGAAAGACAAAATGTAACTTTAATAACCTAACCGGTCGACCTTAATAATCGGTCTATTATTTCACTGTCCTCTTACCTTTTCACTGCTCGGTGTGTTTTCTGTGTTTGTGGACGTCGACATTTCTGGAGATCGTTTACTGTCAGCGGGAATCGGCTGATCTTTTGCAGCTGGTTGACTCGCAGGTGACGACTGGGAGAGTCGAACTAGAGCCTTCAACTTCGTCTAGGACAATAAAAAAAATAGAAGAAGAATAAAACAGTCACAGATGTCTCACATGCTCGTCTTTAAGCGTTCATAACAAAGAGACAGTTTAAAACCTAAAGACAAAAAAATCCCCCTCCTCAAACTTCTTAATAATAATATGAGAGGAAAAGGCAATAAATTAGAAACTTACAAGGTCCAGTTTAGGGATCACTATCTTCACTTCTTTCATCCCGGCCATTGCAGCAGAAATATCTTTCTTCTTATCTGTGATGAATAAAAACAAATACGGCTGTGTGACTTTTTTATCAGAAGAAAAGCTGCACAAAAAAAAACCAATTATGTCACTGGGCATGTGCAAACACAGGTATTGTATAAAACATGAAAAACAGCAAATAATCTGGGACTTATAGTTAGAGCCACAAAGAGCTAACTCTTTAGTATTTGTTTTTTATTGCACCTCATTATTAAACAATGTAATCGCACGTTGAATATTTTTCTCCTATTGTGCAGATTTAATGTAAAAGCAGATCAGGAGTACATTGTGTTATATTTTACAAATATTCATGATATCCAGAAGATGAAGCCAGCAGCCATAATGTTCCCCTGACCTTTCCTCTAGTGCTGCCATGAGGGTTTGCATTTTGCATTTGAGGAAATAACTCAACAAATATTTACTTTAATTACTCACTAAATACTGGAGTTTCTCTGGAGGATGAATTCTCAAAACTTAGTTTTTAAAACGACATTTCCTCTCATGTAACGAAGAGTTTAAAGTTATTTACTGACGATATCGCAACATAAACGAGAGGGGTTTGTTTGTGTTTCATACAGACATTCATGGTCACAGATTATGTTTAAGGGTTTTAGTGATCGCTTGACTTTCATTCATCAGATTTAATTTACCTTTATTTATGATGGGAGAGGAACTTCTGCTGTCCACGTCCATCAAGCCACTTGGTTCCTCGTCATCGTCTGGACCACCCGCCTCCATGCTCTCCTCTGAATCAGTGTCCATGTTCTTTCCAGCGTCGAGCTCGTGTTCTGCTCTGTCGTTCTTCTCAGCATCAGAGCCGGCCTCGTCGTTTAAACCCGGTAACCACGACTTTGTTGCTGAGCCGCGCGTGTCTTCATCTCCATCGTTCTTCTCATTTCTGGGAATATCCTCGCCGGTGTCCATGTCAAAGTCATCGTTCATATCACCGCCGTCGTCGTCGTCGTCACTGGAGAACATGTTGGTCGTGTTGTCATTGCTATGTGACGATGTTCTCTGAGGTGTGTTGGCAGCTGAAGTTCTCTTCTCAGATCTGTCATCTGGCTCTGAGTTCACTTCTTCATCTTTCTCATCACTCAGCTCAGATTCATCTTCACTCTCCAGCCTCCTCCCCCGCCCCCTCCCTCTGCCCCTCCCTCTCCCCCTCCCACTACCTCTCCCCCTGCCCCTCCCTCTGCCTCGACCAGATCTGGATAAACTGCTGCGGAGCCATTCCAATCTTGAAGAGGATCCTTCTAAAGACAAGCGACCTAGATGTGATAGAGGAAAAGCGATGAGAGAACATTAATGACATTCTTTTGTCCAATATTCAGAGAAAAGTCAGCCCTTGGTTTGTGTGAATCCCGATGCAGCGAATGAGATGGACTGGAATTTTTTGAGTGATCAAAAATGTATGAAACCAAAGTCCTTCAGCTCTCGAGTAGATGGAGCTCCCCCAACCTTCAGCGAGGTGATCGGGCGCTATTACCACCCGACATCCCTGATGCCCAGCCTCAACCATCGGACTGTGTCGTCCCCGCAAACCTCATCTAAAGCAGTTTCAGGTGAAACTTTAACACAACGCTTAAAATTCTCTTGATGTTACGACTTAAGTCTAAAGGAGCAATATGTAACTCTGACACCTAGTGTTTAAAATGGGTACTGCGGGCTAAATTTAAAACATTGTAGAGAGCTGTCTCCCCCCGCCCCCTCCTCTCTAGAGTCGTTGCTCACTCAGGTCACCATGTGGTGGACACTGAAGCTTCAGTGTTTATCCAGCTCTGTATCAGTCTGTAAACCTTTCTGTGTTCTAACCTCTCTCCATTTTTCAAAAAGCATCTCCAATATTGATCCTAGTTTGAGCTCGTTTCTGCTCGTGGAGCTTATTAGAAACATGCAGAGGCTTTTTAGGTCGGGTACAATCACTTCTATCTGAACCACTTCTCGTGCCCGCTTCCATCGCTGCAACACCTGTTGACATGATAACTGGTCTCATATCTGGCAAACCGAGGGGCGTCCAAAACAGCCGTGTGGGGGTCGCCTTAAAACCGCCTAACTTTTCTGGTCCAAACAAATCCAGAGCATTCAGGACCAGAATCTAAAGTTAGAAGGAGGACATACTGGCTGCTGCATTGTTGTCAGAGAAGCCAGCACTTCAACATCGCATGTTTCCTTAATGTCTGATCATATAGTAAGATCACTTTATCATTTCAGTCAGGAGATATCTTACTGATTGGACCCTTAAAGGAAATATGCACATGAAAAAAATTAAACTATCTCCAAACCTATCACACTAACATCATCAAGGCTTTAATCAATCTCTCTCTTTTTGTGCTCATGTGTTGGAGCGTGTTTCATAACAGATCCATGTCGACCAATATTCTATAAAGTGGTGCCCCTCGATTAATTACCTTTTGGTTTGGGGGTTCTGATCTGAGAAATGTCGGTCCCATTTTCTGAATCTGAAAGGAGAAAAATGTTAATGTAGAAAGGATACTAGGATAGGATACATCTGATGATGCCAGTAAGAGTAGTGTGCAGGATTTTTTATTTTCAATGAGATGAAAAAGGATTCAATGGTACTCAAAATGCCTGGATGGGAAAACGACTTGGCATTTTACCGACGACTGAGAGTTGATATCTTTCACATACCGTTCATCTGAAAGGACATTTCTGATTCTTCTTTGTCTTCCTCAGCGTCTCTTTTTCTGAGGTTGACCGGCTCAATATGTGGCTCCAACTCATCTTCCAAAACAAACAAGACACATAAACCTTTAGTGCATCAAATTAAATGGTTTTCAATCATAGTCCAATGAACACAATCTTCCAGACTCGAACAAATAAAAAAAATAAAAAAACACAAAAATTAATCTTTCATGATCAAAATGTGGCCTCCTGCAGCGATCTGCGTGCAGGAGCCACAGAAGAAGAAGAAGAAGAAGAAGAAGAAGACAGCTTGCACGTTGATGGGAAAACTAAACACATACCTGCTATTTCGATTTCCTGGAAAGACTTTCCCTGGTATTTTTCCAGGGTTCCCTTCTCCATCGCTGAGAGGAGCTCAAAGATTTTTGCGAGGTCCTCAGCTGCGTCTGGCGTCTGATAATACTCTCTGTCGGTCTGAATGTCGCGGCCCAGAAGTTTGGCTAGCTGATCGAGCTGACCATTCGAGAGGTCGAGGATCTGGAAGACTCTTGCAAGGTGCTTACGAAAACACACAGACTTGAGGATCGGTTCATTCTTTGCGCCGCACCGTGCCACAGTGGTCGTGAAGGTGACGCCTCCCCTGAGGTAGCTCGCACATTTTGCATCAGGTAGCGCAAACAGGAAGGGGTTACCAGTATGAACGCCACACGCTTCTCTCTTGTTCACAAGCTGTTCTAATGCGGCAATCAGCGTAGGGGTCAACGTCATGACAACTGCTCTGCCCATGTGGTCACACATCACATTGATCTTCACCGACGTCTCGGAGAGGATCTGGTCGACCTGCGACTGGCCGACAGCAGGGTCCTCACAGCGCTCAGTCGTCTCCCTCTCCTGGAAAGACTCGAGTGTCACACGAGCCAGATCCACATTTTGGTTAAGCACTGACAGCTGAGCGACTGTCAATCTGAGAAGCGAAGTGTAGACCGGAGCGGATTCGTACTTAGTCAGACTTTCAGAGGCAGAAGCCGCCGTCTTCTCCAAGTACCGGTAGAAGACCTGCACGCCCTGCATGAAGGGTATGGTTGCCGTCGTCGAGGTGTTCAATTTGCAGGCACCGCACCATTCTTTCTTACACAAACTCAAAAATGTCGCTGCGTCACCAATCTTCCGTTTATCATTACCCTCCTTCTGCGCCCTTGCGTAGTTGATGTCAGCAATCAACTTGAGAGAATATCTTACTGTGACTATCAGAGTCGGTCGGTTCCAAGTCTTGTTCTCTTCATTGAAACCGCAGAGCTCTCGGACAGCTTCGACGACTTTGCTGAAGTTTTCCGGACTCAGTACGTCTTCGAAGCTTGACATGGACGTTTTCTTTAACACGAGAAGAAGACTTCCCATTGCCCTCAGCCTCTTCATGATGGTGTCACTTTTGTTGTTGTGGCAGAAATACTGCGCCATCAGCATCAGGAGGGAATCATTCAAAACTGCAGATGTAATCTCATCTTTGGGCATGTCTTTAATCACAGCACTCAGTTCTGCTGAGCGTTCAGGGTTGTCTTTCAACTCCACAGAGGAAACCAGCATGAAGACTTTACTGTTGCATTTTCGAGTTTTTGAGGTCCTGCGTGCCGAACACTTTTGCATATGTGGCCTAATCTCCTTATGACTATATAGGCCTTCACAATACAGGCACACTTTGGTAACAGTGAACAAGTCAGTTTTTTTCCTCTTCAGTTTCAGTTCTCCGAGGCCAGTCTTCAAAACATCTTCATTGTGTTGAGAATTTCCTCTGTCTCGTAACTCCCTTATTCGTTGAGCTCGTGCCACTGAGTTCTTGCGCAGCGCGAACGCTTCAGCTACCTCGGGCTCGTCGTGTCTATGGATGAACAGATGACGGGAAAACCTACACTGAGCTTTCCCACAGACGTAACAGTAATTTGTGGCGCGCCTTGGTTGTCCTTTGGGCATTTCAACTGAGAAAGAATTATCCCCCCGCCGCTTTGCACGAGCGGCTCGATCTAATGTACTCCTGAGACACGGTCGTTTGACGTTGAGTTTAGAACTCTCATCGCTACTTGCGTCACCGTCAGGTACAAACTCGTCATCACTGCAGGATTCAGCAGAGCTGGAGGATCCTCCTGAGTCCTCCACCTAGAATTATGAACATGAAATATCTTTCAACGTTACATGAAAAAAAAACAGTGTGAATCTAATGTTTCCTAGGGACGATACGATGTAAAACAACCACACAATGATAAATCATTCCAACCAGATACATGATATCTGATAAACCAAAGAATACTAAATACCCCTAAATAAGTTTATTATTAGTACATTTATTCAGGGCAATTTGGTGTCAGTTGTCGTACATTTCTCTGTTGTTGGCTGAATAAAACTTCATTTCACTGCAGCCTAACATTATCCCACCCTCTCTCTCTTTGGCTAATTCACTTCTGTTCATGTTACCCTCATTCATGTCATAGGCCCCACTTCAGGAAGTAACAAGGTGGAGATGTGTTGAGTCAAATTGGGTAATAAATATAAATTGTTATTTTTATTTGATACCAGTGATTTGACTGATGACGAGAGATGTTCTGCTGTATTGATATTTTGTCCCAGCCGTAGTCGGTTAGTGTTAATAATAAGACAAGGCTCATGGACTTATGTGTAAGGGAGAAAGGGAGGCACAGGCTGCTTGCTGCTCTATACATGAGGCATTTACTATCTTGATGAAAGAAAACTACATTTTCTTTGCAGTTCATCATTTTTCAAATAAATATGTTTTTTGTTGAGGGTTTAAAAATGGTTAAGATCCACATTTGTCTCTGAAACCCTGGCTTATTTGTTTCCTGAAGATGTAAAAGCCAGTTTTTCCAATTTATATCACAAAGGACATAATTTAAAGATCTTTTAATTCTAATTCTTAAATTCATTTAGCAGACACTTTTGTGCAAGTACAACAACAAGCAAGGATCTAGACAAACTACGTCGAGTTTGTACAAATTTGCGATATAGACTTAATATAAGGAGAATATTCTAATATGTTGTCACTCATAGTGGGGGAGGGGAGTTAACAATAAACTAATGGAACAATCTTTATTCTGCCAAAGAAAACAAGAAGAACAAATCTGAAGTAAAATAAATTGCAGGACATAAACTTACCGCTGAATGACAGGAATCCTCACTGTTGAAAGTTTGCTCCTCAGCTTGAGAGATTTCCATCACTGCAAACAGGCACAAAGGTGGCTTACTCGCACAATCACTTTTTTCACAGTTGGGAGTGATGGGATCATAATTCATGACTCTTTAGATTCAGATTCTTAAGGCAAAGATCAAACAAAGTATATAGGATGTAGTACTTACTCCTTGCAGGAGGGGGCGCTATGGTTAAAGTTGACTATTGTTATGTCAGTGTGTTCAGAGGCCAACCCTGATCATACCCGTGTAATTTGAGGCAGATCAGACAAAGTATATGAGAGTTACAGCCACTTCCTGTTTGATGGCGAATGATAAATCCGTACGGCGAGAGCGTTAGACGTAGGTGTTTGAGCTTGAACGTGTTGTATGTCCAAGGTGTTTCCAAGGTCCCCACCAATTTTGAGTGGGAAATGAGCTACCTTGTTAGCAATGGCTAATGCTAACTGAGAAGCAGTAACTTCCTGTTGTCAACAGGCGGCGCTGTGACTAAGCAGCAGTGTTCACGTCGGGCCATGTATCATGTATGAATTTTTGGTGGTGATAGAAAACTGCATAGTAGAGTTATAAGCATTTACTTTTTTGCCAATTTGGCAAAACGCACATGAAACTTTGAACGCACGCCACTCCCTTTGACGAAATAACTTTTGGACAAGTTCATTCAAATAGGTATCCTGTAAACGGTGAAAATGCGCGATAATTTGACATTCAAAAAATCATAGCGGACTTCCTGTTTAAATTAGACAATTACTTCCACTGACTTTTTTGTAGGTCTTGGCATGATTAACATGTAAAAAATAATGTCATGCGTGTAGGTGGAGAAACCTATTGCGTGCAGCTAAAAGGGGGGCGCTGTTGAGCCATTTTGCGAACTTTGTTTACGAAAATATCCAATTTTCACCAGACCTGATGACCTTGCCAATTTTGGTGATTTTTCACGCACGTTCAGGTCCTCAAAAACGCATTGAAAGACGCGAAAAAAAAAAAAAATCCTTAGGGTTCCAATAGGGTCCTACGCTCTAGTCAGTGCTTCGGGCCCTAATTACAGATAATAGCAAAGTTGAGAGATCATCTTCTCGACTTACAGCTCTCCTCATAATCAGATAATTCATCGTCCTCCTCAGCATCACTGATTTCACTGTTGACCTGCTCCACATCTGGCTCTAGTTCATCTTGAACAAAAGAAACAAGATTCAGTAAGTTTCCTTTTATCGTTTAAAGGAAGTCTTTGATTTAAATACATAAACATGTGCAGGTCAGAACTGCACCACACTGGACACATACCCTCAATCTCAACTTCGCTCAGAGATTTCCCTTTGAACTTTTCAAGCGAGCCCTTCTCCATCGCCACAATGAGAGTTGCTATTTTTGCGAGCTCCACAGCTGCCTCTGGCAACCGATAGTAGTCCCTGTCAGCCCGGATGTTGCGGCCAAGCAGTTTAGCGAGGTGGTCCAGCTCGTCATTCTCCAGGTTGAGGATTTGGAAGACTCTTGAAATGTGCTTGTGAAAATGCACCCCCCTGAGATGCTCTGGGTTCTTTGCACGACACAGAATTGAAAAGGCCCTGATGTTGCATCCTTTGTGGAAAAGACTTGTAGGTGAAGAGTTCGGCATTGCAAACAAGAAAGGGTTGTCTTTGTGTACCCCGCATGCATTTCTCTTGCTCACGAGGAGGTTTATTGCGCTGACAAGATCAGAAGTCAGCAGGAGAGAAATGTTCTGGCCGGTTATGTTCTCCATGGTCATTCTGATGAAGTGCTTGGACAACACTTGGGTACTGTCGTCCCGCTCCTGGAACGCCTTCAGAGTCATTTTTGAAACCTCTGGGGCACATTTGTTCAAGACTGACACTCGTGCAAGAGTCACTCTGCACAGTGCGGTGTAGACCTGCTGGCTTTCTTCGCTCTTCAGGCCTTGGACGGCAGAAACTGATGCTGACTCAATGTACCTGTAGAAAAGCTGCACATCACGCGTGAACGGTATCGTAGACGCTTTGTTGATCCTTTGTCCTTTCAACGAAGCGAGGGCTGTGCGGGAGACGAGCTCCGTCCACTCTTTCGCGCACATGTTCACAAATGTTTCAGCGTCCCCTTTCATCTGCTCGTCCAAGTCTTCCGCTTCAGCAACAATGGCACCTATTTTTTTAAGTGAATATCCGGACTTCAAAGCAAGACTTGGTTTCTCATAGCTCTTCCTCTTGACGTTGAATCCAGCGAGTTTCTTGACAACGTCGACAACTTTGTAGAAGTTGGTGGGTTTGATTGCATCTCGGTAGCTTGATATTGACTTCTCCTGGAGGGCTAACAAAAGTCGTCCCATTTCCCGCAGCGTCTGTCTGATGTATTGGCGCTTATGTGGATCATCTCTATACTTGGCAGACAGACGCTCAGTCAGCTTTATTAGAAGGACGTCATTTTGAACTGCGAATGCAATCCTGTCTTGTGTCATATCTGAGAGTATCTTCTTCACGTCGGCCGATAGATTTTGAGCTAACGGAGCCTCAGCGAGAGCCATGGCCCCGAGGACTTTTGATTTGCCACTTGTTGCCGAGTCGGATGTGCTCCTCGCGGGACATCTGCGCACATGCCTCCACATTTCCTTACGCATCAACAAGCTTTTACAATACATACAGTGCAGGAATGTTTTAGAACTGGACCCCTTGTTTTTCCGTCTTCTTCTCAATTTTAACGCCCCACTGTTATTCTTCAACACCTCTTGGTTATGTTTGTGATTCCCCTTGTTACGAAAATCCGCTAGTATCCTATTTCGTTCCTTTGAATGTTTTTGTAAAGAAAAAGCTTTGGCGAGTTTGGAATCTTCCTCAACATGCCTTAAAAGATGCCGTGCCATTTTTTTAGCAGCTTTACCACAAAAATAACAAAAACTTTCAGTGGAGTAATCTCCATCCGAGTCGGGCTTATGAGAGCTCAAAGGAGGCTTCTTGTCCTTTCGGGAGCATGAAGCATCGGCTGGAGGCATCGATGACTTCCCTGTCATCTCTTCAGGGTAAACTAAATCTCTTAAAGATGAATCATCCCCAAAATTCATCTGACTGCTGGTGTTGGAAAAACTGTCTTTGTCACCACTTGGTCCACTGTCACGTAGCTCATCATCATCGTCGTCAGAGGACGCTGCCTCCCAGTCTTCAAGCTGGAAATACAAAAACACCAAGAATGAGAAAGGACTAAAAAAGATTATTATTTAATCAAGAAACAGCTATTCTGTCTCCTTCCAGAAGAAACAGGATCAACCTGACACCACATCTGAAGCAACCCAAGGTAAGAAAGTTCCTATAAACATACATGAGAGATCTTAAGAAATGTGTGAGAACAGCATTTATGATGCAGTTTCCTTGAGTCAATGAATGCAGTTTGTCGAAGCAGTTAACAAGGTCACATACCCCTTTATTTCTTGGTGTAGACGTAGTAGCACAAACGTTAGTGTACGAAGAACTGGATCCATCAAAGGACTCCTGCAGATCGATCGATAAGAAAGAAAATCACTTTTCCACTCCCTCGTGAAGAACTTTGTTCTGCATCGATTTGTCTGAAAGGTGCTCTGTAAATAAGTTGGTTGATTGAATTGGCCTCGACACAATGGGTCACTCGTAATCTATTCAAGCTTCTCTTTTTTTGGGGGGGCTTTTTGTGCCTTTAATGGAGAGACAGGACAGTGGATGGAGTTGGAAATCAGGGAGAGAGAGAGAGTTGGAAATGACATGCGGGAAAGGAGCCACAGGTGAGATTCGAACCGCCCGCTTGGAGGAGCAATGCCTCCATACATGGGGCGCGTGCACAAACCACTGCGCCACCAAGCCTCTCTTTTTTGAAGCAGTCTCGAGAGCGGTCTCTATTTTAAGGTCTCGTCTCAGAGTCAAAAGCATGTTTCCCTCTGTCTTGTCTCAGACTCTGGATTTTAAATCTGACCACAAGACACTTGGTCTCGTCTCGGCCTGGATCCCTAAATGTCTCGGTCTCGGAGCACTCTGGTCTCCGGTATGTCTTGGTCTAGATTAGTGTGGTCTTGACTACAACACACAGATCGATTGACATTTTTTATACCACTTCGTCCACAGAGTTTGCAAAAGTTAACCCAAATGAAATGTCCTCACAGAAGTGTTCTTGGATCACCTACTCTGAAGTTAAAGTGTCTTCCTAAGCCCGCTCTGAACAAGACCAAGTGGACAGAGACACTTATGTTATCATGCGATCAACAGAAATATCAATTAAAATAGATCCGGGCATTGTTCTGGCACCATTGCAAATATATCATCCATTTTGGTCGTAAATAACCTTGAAACTTCTTACGCAGAGTACAAAGCTTTAAAAACCTACCGTGGAGCGCCAGGGGTAAGATGAGTCGCCATAATTGAAAGTTATCTCCTCTCCTGGAGATATTGCCTTCACTGCAAACAGGCACACGTGCGGCTTTCCTTCAATCACTATTTTCTTCATTTCACAGTTGGGGCTGATGTGGTCGTCATTCACAAGTCTACCGAGGGTCCGGTCTTCGGCTGAAGCGTCGATGCTGCGAGTGAAAGGCGTCTTAATGACAATATAATCGTTCTTTAAATGACCACTCTTAAAATACATCATACATAAGTCAACAACTCACCACCACTGTGCTCCACTCCATGAAAACTCAAATAAATAATTGATCAGCGAATCGGGGCATTCCTTTTTAGGTGTTGTGGTTTTGACAGAACAGATGTTCCCTCGATATTCAACGACAAACATGGAGGGTTCAACGGCTTTGAGGGTGAACAGTCCTCTCCCTGGATAAAAAGAATAAATCAGTATCAGAGTTGATTGTAAATTGCAGGACCAAATGTTCTATCAGTGGATATCAGAGATCCTACATAATAGAGACTGCTATTGTAGCAATACCTCCTACCTGTCTATGAGTAACAGCTACTTATGCACATGGACCATCCATACCACTTTTTTTAGCCTGGCTATGTATTGTGGGCTCATGTTTTTTGTATGGGTGGGATATGTATGTATATATGTGTTGTGTTGTGTGTTTGTATGTATATATATGTTGTGTGTTTGTATGTATATATGTGTTGTGTGTTTGTACGTATATATATGTTGTGTGTTTGTATGTATATATGTGTTGTGTTGTGTGTTTGTATGTATATATGTGTTGTGTGTTTGTATGTATATATGTGTTGTGTGTTTGTACGTATATATATGTTGTGTGTTTGTATGTATATATGTGTTGTGTTGTGTGTTTGTATGTATATATGTGTTGTGTTGTGTGTTTGTATGTATATATATGTTGTGTGTTTGTATATATGTGTTGTGTGTTTGTACGTATATATATGTTGTGTGTGTGTATGTATATATGTGTTGTGTGTTTGTACGTATATATATGTTGTGTGTTTGTATGTATATATGTGTTGTGTGTTTGTATGTATATATGTGTTGTTTGTATGTATATATGTGTTGTGTGTTTGTATGTATATATGTGTTGTTTGTATGTATATATGTGTTGTGTGTTTGTATGTATATATGTGTTGTTTGTATGTATATATGTGTTGTTTGTATGTATATATGTGTTGTGTTGTGTTGTGTTGTGTGTTTGTATGTATATATGTGTTGTTTGTATGTATGTATATATGTGTTGTGTGTATGTATGTATATATGTGTTGTGTTGTGTGTTTGTATATATGTGTTGTGTGTTTGTATATATGTGTTGTGTGTTTGTATATATGTGTTGTGTTGTGTTGTGTTGTGTGTTTGTATATATGTGTTGTTTGTATGTATGTATATATGTGTTGTGTGTATGTATGTATATATGTGTTGTGTTGTGTGTATGTATATATGTGTTGTTTGTATGTATGTATATATGTGTTGTGTGTTTGTATATATATATGTGTTGTGTGTTTGTATATATATATGTGTTGTGTTGTGTTGTGTGTTTGTATGTATATATGTGTTGTTTGTATGTATGTATATATGTGTTGTGTGTATGTATGTATATATGTGTTGTGTTGTGTGTTTGTATATATGTGTTGTGTGTTTGTATATATGTGTTGTGTTGTGTTGTGTTGTGTTGTGTGTTTGTATATATGTGTTGTGTGTTTGTATGTATATATGTGTTGTGTTGTGTGTTTGTATATATGTGTTGTGTGTTTGTATGTATATATGTGTTGTGTGTTTGTATGTATATATGTGTTGTGTGTTTGTATGTATATATGTGTTGTGTTGTGTGTTTGTATATATGTGTTGTGTGTTTGTATGTATATATGTGTTGTGTGTTTGTATGTATATATGTGTTGTGTGTTTGTATGTATATATGTGTTGTGTTGTGTGTTTGTATATATGTGTTGTGTGTTTGTATGTATATATGTGTTGTGTGTTTGTATGTATATATGTGTTGTGTGTTTGTATGTATATATGTGTTGTGTGTTTGTATGTATATATGTGTTGTGTTGTGTGTTTGTATATATGTGTTGTGTGTTTGTATGTATATATGTGTTGTGTGTTTGTATGTATATATGTGTTGTGTGTTTGTATGTATATATGTGTTGTGTGTTTGTATGTATATATGTGTTGTGTTGTGTGTTTGTATGTATATATGTGTTGTGTGTTTGTATGTATATATGTGTTGTGTTGTGTGTTTGTATGTATATATGTGTTGTGTTGTGTTGTGTGTTTGTATGTATATATGTGTTGTGTTGTGTGTTTGTATGTATATATGTGTTGTGTGTTTGTATATATGTGTTGTGTGTTTGTATATATGTGTTGTGTGTTTGTATGTATATATGTGTTGTGTGTTTGTATGTATATATGTGTTGTGTGTTTGTATGTATATATGTGTTGTGTTGTGTTGTGTGTTTGTATATATGTGTTGTGTGTTTGTATATATGTGTTGTGTGTTTGTATATATGTGTTGTGTGTTTGTATGTATATATGTGTTGTGTGTTTGTATGTATATATGTGTTGTGTTGTGTTGTGTGTTTGTATATATGTGTTGTGTGTTTGTATGTATATATGTGTTGTGTTGTGTTGTGTGTTTGTATGTATATATGTGTTGTGTTGTGTTGTGTGTTTGTATGTATATATGTGTTGTGTGTTTGTATGTATATATGTGTTGTGTGTTTGTATGTATATATGTGTTGTGTTGTGTGTTTGTATGTATATATGTGTTGTGTGTTTGTATGTATATATGTGTTGTGTGTGTGTATGTATATATGTGTTGTGTTGTGTGTTTGTATGTATATATGTGTTGTGTGTTTGTATGTATATATGTGTTGTGTGTTTGTATGTATATATGTGTTGTGTTGTGTGTTTGTATGTATATATGTGTTGTGTGTTTGTATGTATATATGTGTTGTGTTGTGTGTTTGTATGTATATATGTGTTGTGTTGTGTGTTTGTATGTATATATGTGTTGTGTTGTGTTGTGTGTTTGTATGTATATATGTGTTGTGTTGTGTTGTGTGTTTGTATGTATATATGTGTTGTGTTGTGTTGTGTGTTTGTATGTATATATGTGTTGTGTTGTGTTGTGTGTTTGTATGTATATATGTGTTGTGTTGTGTGTTTGTATGCTGGCTGCTGGAACACCTACATTTCCCTGCTGGGATGAATAAAGTATATCTTATCTTACCTTTAAAGGCATCAATGTGCCTCCCCTCCAGGAAGGGTTTGTCTTTACAAGCAAATATGTGCTCCAGGGCATCCTGCTCCGGAGTCAGTTGTGGTCTCTCGTTCTCCATGGCAGCTAGAAAACATATCAAAGATACTGATTTAGATTGGGGTAATATAATGTCTGCTAAGCACACTGACAATTTAAAAACAAATGAGCAAACAAAAGCCTGATTAATATGAATATTTTAGTCCCTATGCTGTATTTTATTGTATTGCATTTCTGTAAAAATTGCATCAAAGCAACAATAAGTGTTAGTCAACAGATAGAGAGTTGTTTCTCACTGTTGTTTACTAAGTAACTTCTGCACAGATGCCTTACCAGCTTGCAAACAGGAACCAACAAGCAAGTTGTAAATGCAAGCTAGAAGTTAGTAAACACTTTGACCATAGTTGTTGAGATGAATATATTTCGATAAATATGCATTTCTCTTTTAAACAGCGATATTAACCTGTTTTGCCTTAATATCCCACAGTAGAAGCAAGAAGAGTATCAATTGAAGCTAATACAGTGGCGGCCATCTTTCCTGTGTCTATCGTCTTTCCTGATGGTGCCTTCGCGTGGTGTCGGACACGTGTGTGTCTGGAAAAAAATATGTTTTAAGATAAAGATAAGATAAGATATACTTTATTCATCCCAGCAGGGAAATGTAGGTGTTCCAGCAGCCAGCATACAAACACACAACACAACACATATATACATACAAACACACAACACATATATACATACAAACACACAACACAACACATATATACATACAAACACACAACACAACACATATATACATACAAACACACAACACAACACATATATACATATCCCACCCATACAAAAAACATGAGCCCACAATACATAGCCAGGATAAAAAAAGTGGTATGGATGGTCCATGTGCATAAGTAGCTGTGACTCATAGATAACAGTACAAAATACTAGCTCTGCCAGTGCATAGCATGATAGATAAATAAAGAATTATTATTAAAAAAAAGCAGTCAAGTGTGCAAATATACAGTTTGATATATGCAGCTCAGGCTAAAGTTTAAATGTCTTCTGTCCTTACTTAAAGGGGAGTCGTTATAAAGTGCAATTGCAGTAGATAAAAAAGTATTTTTAAATCTGTCTTTGTAAATTTTAAGTTTTGAGGCTACAACATTGTGACTTTCCGAATTGCAATCACGTGAAAACACTGAAGTCATCACATCTCGGACAATCCGAAGAGCACGTGAATGCAGCATGAGACCCCGTGGCGTTGACGCTGCAGTCGCTACAGCCAATCACTGGTGGAAACGTCACAGGCAAGAACGTAGAAGCAGCGAATCGGCGTCCGTGGTTGCCTTGGTTACAGGGACGGACAAAGCAGCGGACACGGGTTTGTGTGGTTTACGAGGACCTAGTTGTAGGCCCTTTCATTGAAGTGTACAGAAAAGGGGAAATGTTTTAACAGCTAACAGCCTGTAAATCTACAGTTTAATTAACACGACAACATTTTGAGACATTTGACAACGTTTTTAAATATTTTTATTACAAAAAAAGAACAAGCAATAGAAAATACTCAGAACCCTGGTGCCCATTTTCTAAGGTCTGGGGGGTTAATATAACCAAGGTTTACACGAAGGGACTGTACTGGATATTTTTATGGTCAAGTGGCACTCAAAAAGGTTGTAAAACTGTCCAATGTGGTATAAAGAGTATCAGCGTTTATAGTGATAGAAGCTATAAATGAAAGCTTTATTATCTTAATGGTAGTCAAATAAACTCAAAACCTCTTTTGACCAAAGATCTACTGGACATTGGGTTACAGTACATTACATTTTGTTTGCAATAGTGGACACAAGTAAAAGATCACAGTAATCGCACAATCAAGTGACCTTTCAAAGTTGGATAAAAAAAACAAAAACTAGGTTATGTGGTTAGTTTATCTTCAACCTTTCACTACAGCAAGGTGGACCAGCCTCTAACATGTCTGAGATCGTCGATGAATTAAAAGAATGAATTTTTTAACAATCCTCACGAATAAAAAAAAATTATGATAATTTCTCTTCCACTAACAGACTGACAGTAAATAATGGCAACGTTAAATTGTTAAAAATGAAACTAAACTGCAGGTTTGAAATTGAACACAAAGGGTTCACAGAAGATATTTTCAGTTCGTCTTCTGCGGTGGGATTTTTTTTTCAACATTGAATCCAACAGGAAACAACATTTTTCATTGAGGTTATTTCAAACAAGGACAATGTTACCCACGAGAACTTAAGGAATCATAACATGTGAACGGTAACAAGTAGTGTTGATCGTGACAAGTAACCAATCAGCAGAAAAAAAAAAACCCTAAGGACAGCCATGTGTCCGGCTGAGCAGCAGTATGCTGCTGAGCTGAGTCCTGCATCTTAGATCCCAAGTCCAACTTACCCGGACACTGCGTTTGACAAATTCTTCTTCTGTGATTCCTGATAAACATGTAGTTTTGAAAGCATGACCTCTGCAGTTCAGTACATTGCATTCATGTATACAAGTGTGTATTAACATGTTTATCTCTGTTCATGTATGTTTATTGGTTCTTGTTTGAACGTTTCAGTTAATCAAAAAACATTTTCACAACAAGCTGCTGCACCAGTAAAAAGGTCACTTCTGCTCTCGCTGCTCTTCATCACTCTGAATCTTCCTCTTCCTCCCCGTCAGGTATAAACGGTGGATCTTCGGGTTTCCCCGCCTGCTTCCCCTCTCCCTCTTGCCACGTCTTGAGATGCAGCTCTCTGACGGTTAAGATGCGAATGAGCATGGCCTCCATTGTGCTGTCGTCCAGAGGGGTGGAGGAGAACCACAGGGGGCTGTTGGGGACGCAGCAGCGCTCGGGGTGAAGGTAGAACAGGTTGGTGCGCTGCTTGACCGACTCCGAGCTGAATGGAAGAAATGAGCTGATGTCAACATGTACTGAAGAATTGAGGAGAACAATATGCATATCTTGTGTTTGATTAAAGTACTAAACACAGAATCAAATAAAGAAATATATAATGGGCAACACACCACTTGGAGAGGTAAAATTCATAGAGCCTGACTGGACAGCGGAGAGGGTTCTCTGTGTTCTCAATCATCTCCAGGACAGCCTCTTTATTTTCCTCCTCCTTTTTCTTTTTTGCTGGAACTTCAGGATCTGTCAGAGGAAACAGCAGAAAACACACTGACACAATTTCTTATATAATTAGTCACATATGCACCTCCTAGCGGGAAGTTTTCCTGGTCAAACTGGAGGGTGGGTGGTGGGTGGGGAGTGGGGCGTAATGGAAGAAAGACGCTGCAGAAAAACAAGATGCTGGATACCTTTATATCAATGCCTTGGCGTATTCTCAGCATCAAGGGACACAGAGCATACAACTGGAAAGCAGTATAGAATGAAACACCAGAAATAAGAAGATCACAATTCTTGTCTCTAATTTTCTTGAATATATCCTTCTGTGCTTTCACAAACGCTTCATACAAGCACTTTCCGCTTTTCTGCCTGGAAAAAACGCTAGGTAACATGGGGCCTTAGACTTTCCTTCATTCAAAGTGAGGTCCAGAAAAAGCACACTGAATCTCCCTCTCTATTACTTAAAAATACCACTGGGCCTCTTAGAGTGAGTACATAAGAGGAGCGTCTGGAGGCAAAACAGAAGGGCGTAAAATGTATGGTATTACAACATGCTTTGTGGAAACAATACCTGATTCAGCCTCATTTATTGATATCGGAGGGTAGAAGCGCAGATAAGTGGTCTTGGTGTTGTTTGCGTTTGTTTTGGTGCAGCGCATGACGTGGGCAAAGGACAGCTGACGATGCTGCTCCACCGAGGTGAAGCCAAAGAATTTGCAGCAGAAAAAAAGCAGCGTGTTGAGGAGGACGATGGGGGAGTAAGCCCCCAATTGTTTACAGTCCCACAGATACTCCTCCTCCACACGGGAATGGATATAACCTGAGAGAAACACAGAGAGAGGTCTGTTATACCTCTGATCAAAACACAATAATCGAGACGCTTCTGTAGGAGTGAAATGATGCATAACTCACCTTTTGCTGTGATTTGGGGTTTGAAGCCTCTCAGCATATTAGTGAACTCAGTAGAGAACTTATTGTAGAACCCATCCATAAATATGTTCTCCACACGGCCGTTCTCAAACAGGTGCTAAAGAGAGACAAGAGGTAGCAGGCTCACAATGAGACTCATGTTTACAGAGGACCGCAAACCTTACCTGTTACCTGTGTTAAGTGTGTAAAAGACGTCTTACCTGTTGAATGCCGAGGCAGAGGTAGAACAGGCTGTCAGGGGAATACCGCTCTCCGGTTGGTCGTTTCACCTCACTGATGAAGCAACACAAGCCGTAGCTGAGCTCAGCAGTGGTGCACCGAAGAATATCCTCCTTCAACTCCATTGGACGAGCTGGAATCCATGATATAAAAGGTGTTGGAGAAAAAGGGTAAACACATTTATAACACAAAAAAAAGAGAAAAAGAATCGAGGAACTCATGTCTGATTTGTTTGTACAGATTTGTCTGACTACTCCGTCCATCCAGCCGGACGGAACTGTAACATATGTTAAGTTACAAGTCGTCAAAATTGGATTTTTAGAACTTTCCAACTAGTCTACCCCTACCTCATGCCTGTTCTCGTTGAGATAAGTTGTAGTGTCCAGAGGTTTTTCTGGTCTGAGCCACTGGTGTTTCACACTTTTATTACAATTAGTAGAGTAGACTGCCGCTTCAAGCCGCGATATTTACGGCCCCTGTTCAATCTGAATGTCGGGAAGGGGGGGGGGGAGTCTTCAGAGGTAGTAACAGAGGCAAATGGTTTCAGAGGAGCCGGGTGGGGAGTGTTTGTGCATGCATGTCTGACTGTGTGTCTGTATGTGGAGCCGCCGCCGTCTAAGAATTAATATGAACGTACTAAGAAAACAGCTGCGCTTGGTTGCGGCACTTTTGCAAAAAGAAAAGCAATTAATCTGTTTATTCTTCTTGCTGCACATTTATTAAAAAAAAAAGAAAAAGGTTTTGTTGACTTACAACCAAAGCGTGGCTTCTCCACGTTGGGCTGAGTTTGCCTCCACTGGATCCACCGTTTCCAGGAATCTACTCCATATTGACTCTTGAGTTTTGGAACGTCTACAGCCACGCTCTTGTTGGAAGAGCCCTTCTTAGACGATGCTTCAGCTGCCTTTGAACGCTGTGGCTTACGACCCTGGGAAGAAGCAGAGATATTGATTCAAATGAGACAAAAAAAAATGCAAATATCTTTCCAACACAAATGATCTTAACAACAAAGTTACTTTTTGACTGATTTTTTGTACACTTACCCTTTTTTCTCTAGCTTTCCTGTGAGCTTGCCGTCGCCGTGAAGCTGCAGGCGGAGGGCTCGGGGATCGTTGAGACTGCTCCCTCAGCCGGGCCATCCTCTCCAGAGTTTCTAGCAATGACACCACATAAAGCACCAGACCAAGTAAGAAACAAACCAGTGTTTGAAAGCCTGCCATATTTTTCTATTGCTTGAAATGCAACACTTAAAAAACTCCAGTTAATGCACGTAACAGAGGCAAAAAAAAAAAAGATATAAAACTCAAATTAACTGAGTATTGACACGTTTTAGATTCAATAATCTCGTCAACTCACCAACAGTGAAGTCCGCTTCGATGTCCATGGGAGGCGGTGCTGAAGGTGGGGGCTCGGAGTAAGGCTCGTTGGGCATGCCAACGGGAATGTCCAGAATCTGGTTGAGCTTCTCATTGGCGTACGGTCGACTAGGAGACTGGAGACCCGCGTCAGACGAGGCCTCCTCCCAGTTGTTGAGGAAACTGGCCAAATCTTCTGTGTCCATGTCATCACTGTAGTTGCTGTTGTGGTCTGAGAAACAAACCAGAGGTTAACAGGAACTCTTCAAACATTTCGTGCATTACAGTTCAGTTTCTCTCACCTTCTGGCGCTTCTTGTTTCGCTCTGTCTTTTTCCATCTGTTTCGCCTTCGGTTTCTCCTCTTTGCTGTTCTTCTCGCTGTCTTCTGCGACCATCTCGGCCATGAGAATGAGCTCTGCCTCGTAGGGGTCGGACGGGATCTTTTGCTTGATCTCCTGGATGGTTTCCACGATTTGTTCCGCGCTGTCCATGGTCACAGGGAGGAACATGGGTACGGGCAGCTGTGAGAGAGAGAAGAAGAACAGCCTCAATGTTTGTTTGAGTAGCGTATTTGTTGACCAATATAGACACTTCACGACAACCGGAGGATGAAATAATGAAGCTGAAGGAGTTTGACGTACAGGTAACGGCAGGCCGACAGGTTTGGGTGTTAGCTGGCTGTACATGCTCATGGGTACAGGGATGTACACCGGGACTGGGATAGGCACAACCATGAGTCTAGGAAAGAGGTCATCTATAAAGAGACACAAATTAAGTAAGAAAAAACAATGTCAGGGATCTTTAAAAACATACAATCTAAATTATAAATACCAAAACGTCAGGAAATAAGAAGTCAGGTTATGTCACCTCAGAATAAAACAGTATACGTGTACTGTAATTAACAAATAGAGACTTTGAGTTGAAGATGTATAAAGAACGGAGGTTGAGCTCCTGCGTGTGGTCTGTGGGTTAAACAAGAAGTTATTTTTGTTTTGTTTTATTATTGTTTTTTTTCATTTTGTTTGTGATGGTTGGTGTGGGTTTGTGAAGTTCATATTGTTTAAAATGAGAAATTTAAATTAAGTAAAACTGAATTTCTGCACCCTGAATCTAAGTTGCTTACTTCTACCTTCTAAGAGCCAAACTAGGCAGAGCGCATTAAGATCATAATACAGGTTCAACTTCCTAACTGACTATCAATAAGCAGTTATTAGGAGGGCAAAACGACCTATTAGTTATAGACTGTGTTCATGTAGAATAAGGTACTAATAAGCGCTTAATAATGACTAATAATAGTCAGTATGCTACTAATTAGCATGCTAATAAGCAGGTAGTTCACACTGAATATTGTGACCTCATCAGGAGTCAGAACTTCTTCAGTTACTGTGTTTGTTTTCTGGGGTTATCTGGCTCAAAGCTACCCCGAGACGAGAAATGTTGTCGTCATAGAAAACACGGCGTAGACTTTACCCGTTTGTGCTTCGACGTCCGCCGTTTGTGTTTTACACGAGACCCCTTTGTTCTGCACCAGCGGTCGACAGAGCACGGCCTTGTTCTTCAGGATTTTTTGAGCAGGAGGAGGATGAGTTTTTACTTTATCCGTCTGAACGCTGATCTGAAGGACAGAGACACGGCACACATTTAAAAACTCTCAAAATTTAAAATGTTTAAAGCAAAAAAATGAACCTCACATCCACAGCAGAAATCATCAAAAGTGGATTTATATAAAGACAGGAGCGGCTAGAATCACTCCCATGATTCCCTGCTAACCTCAAAGTCATCTCTTGTTATTGTTTTGATTGTGGGCTCCCTGGCGGCGGACTTTACATACTGTGTCTTTAAGAGCAAGATTAAACACAAGCATTTTTTTCTGCTTGCACATATTATATTATATTTTCACTGGATATAAAAACAGACAACATTCAATGTAAACTCACATGTCCGGAGTTCTTAGAGTTAGACGCTGTGCCTGTGGAGACAAAGCGTGACATAGTCAGAAGCAACACTTAAAAGTCTGTTTTTCTCTCTCATGTTTTTTGACATATAAAATAATGAAGTAGTGTAATCTGCTTTTTGTCAGCAATCCTGAACTTGTCGTTCTAATTTGAACCCAAGAGATGCTTCGGTGTTTAAGAAGGAGGAGTGGGGAATGACATAGACGATGTGCATGTGCAGCGAGGGCTGAGCATGAGCCGTCGCTCAGCACATGCTTGCTACAAATCTTTGTGGTTGAAAATCAGTTTTGACAAGACATAAAATAGGGATAAGACTGGTTTCAAAAGAGCTAATATGATACCAATCTCTGAGATCAGACAAGAACATTCCTACCAGAAATACTTTTTTTTTAAATCATACACATATTTTAAAACGATGTGTAATTCAATAATTCATTAATTCAATATTCCATCGTATCAAAAAGCAGCAAAGCTTCAAAACTTTACTGGGGCGGCAGTAGCTCAGTCTGTAGGGACATGGGTTGGGGCCAAAATACAGAAGTTGGTCGGGTAGCTGGAGAGGTGCCAGATCACTTCCTGAGTACCCTCGAGCAAGGCGCCGAACCCCGCTATGGTGTGCTTCCTGTGTAGCAGCCCCACTCTGAAATCTCTCCACTAATTAATATTTTGGTGTGTGAGAAGCATGTCTCTAAATAACAGAATTTTAAACTAGAATTTATCTCAGGGGATTAATAAAGTATGTAAGCACAAATGTGTGAAGGAGTTTGCCTGCATGATTTGGTAATAGAAAAAAACAAGAAATAAGCCAACGATGGAAGCCTAGAACTTCTATTTTTGTTGCCGTGGTTTAATTTTTACTAATCTTGCATCAAAGCTGAAAAATCTGGTGTGTATGTGTTTCTGTTTACTTCGGGTAATTCTCTCAGGAGCACTGGATTTCACTGATGGAGGACCAGCAAGAGACATCACATTGGCAATGACCGGAGTGTCCTCTCCTCCACCTGTAGCACCAGAACACACTCTGACTATGACTTTGATGTCCTACAACATTGTTGATAAAAAAAAAAAAAAAAAACATGAATAAAACTACAAATAATAATCCTCACCTTTGAGTGTCTCGCTCGGCTTGGCCGCGTTTTCACAGCAGAACTGCAGCAGACACGTCAGGTCACAGTAGTGTTTGACCTCTCCCAGCAGGGGGAGACTCTGCTTCAGTTTTCCTTTACGGCCGCAGGTGTCGCACTTTGCAACCTGAGAGGAAAAAAAGTGACATCATTGCCGTCCTCTTTATCTGCAGAGTTCGAGTCCAACCGTTGGTTTTGAGAAACGGCACCGAGGTTTGCTTACATGACAGAAGAGCATGGTGTATTTGGACCGGCACTCCTCGGAGCAGAACTCCTCCGTTGAGCCTCCGTACTGAGCCGTCACCAGCTTCTTGGACGTAGAGTGGCAATAGACGCAGGCGCTGCAGTGTTTCCCCCAGCTTTTAGTCAGGTCGTGTCTGAAGAGGAGCATACAGCCTGAAGGGAAGAAGAGGAAAAGATTAGGGACACAATGGACGATTCACAGGCCTCTAAAATACAAAAAAAAAAAGCTTGATATCTGTTATAAAATGTGCAGTTACATTCCTGGGAAAGTCAAATAAATCACTTTGATGAACTGATGTCCTCTTACCATCGCTGCAGAAGAAGCAGTCTTTGTTGCTTATTCTCTTGACGTCTCTTGTGATCTTTGCAATCTTACAGTATTCACACAGGCTTGTCACAAAGTTGGCTTTCTTGAACTCGTGAGAACAGTCCATACTGCAGACAAACACCAACTTATCCTGCAAACACAAATTTAGGCGACCAATAAGAAACCGCAATAAATGGGTGAAAACATGGATATTACAGCGGCATGCTCAAGGGGCTTTCCTGAACCTGTGGCGAGAGCTGGAGATAAATTAAAAATGTTGCTCGGCTCTTTCCTGTTCAGTTC
Source organism: Labrus mixtus (assembly GCF_963584025.1). Classification (NCBI taxonomy): domain Eukaryota; kingdom Metazoa; phylum Chordata; class Actinopteri; order Labriformes; family Labridae; genus Labrus; species Labrus mixtus. The sequence goes on along the minus strand of NC_083627.1, from coordinate 6,072,650 downwards.
CACATGTTAAAGGAACTTATCGATCCAATAATTAATTAGGAGGCAAAACACAAACAAATTACAACACTTTGTCTTTTCGGTTAACAGAGAACCGGCAGAGAAGATTTGGCAGGTTTTTCAAGGGTGCAACCCACATACTCAGCTCTGCTGCTCGTCCCACAAATGCATCTTTATTACAAATGTGGCACCAATTTTTTTTTTTTTTTGGGGCATTTTGTGCCTTTATTGGAGAGATAGGACAGTGGATAGAGTCGGAAATCAGGGAGAGAGAGAGAGAGTGGGGAACGACATGCGGGAAAGGAGCCACAGGTTGGACCCAAACCTGGGCCGCCCGCCAGGAGGACTACAGCCTCCATACATGGGGTGCACGCTCTAACCACTGCGCCACCAGCACCCCAATGGCACCATTTAAAAAGGGAAATAAACAGGCTTTCCAGCAGTGTAAGATGCATTGCCAAAAAGCATTGTTACAAAGAAATAATCTACCAAAGACACATTTCCTTACTTTTTGTGAGATGTTTATTTCTTCTTATTCTTTATATTATTAGTGCTTATTTACTTTTTATTTATTCTTATATTGTTTTATTGGCTCTGATAGCCTGCTTCTGTAACAACACAATGTCCCAGTTTGGGATCAATAAAGTAAATCTATCTTTCTATATTGCCAAAGAAGTGCTATTGTCTTTATTAAAGTCAAAGCGTTTTGTGTCAATATAACAAAGTCATAAAGCAGCATACAATAAATACAATAAAATATGTACAATTAAAGACATACAATAAAATAATATCAATCTTTTACAACTGAGTTAACTGGCTCTGGTACGCTAAATATTTAGACAGGCAGTTGTCCACCTCATGCTGTAAATATGGCCGCACATGTGGAGGCAACTTCCGCAATCTTTTCTCTAAGTTCTTGCAATACATAGCAATGTCATCTGTGTCTTTCTCAGAAGCTAGGCCCTCCAGGCTTTTTCTGATTGTCCGGAGTAAGTAAGCCGACTCCTCACTGGCAGACTCGTCGAGCATCCTTCTGCTTCTCGTCGCCCGAGGCCTGGGAGTTACCGACCTAGAGGTGGTTGGCAACGGCTCAGGTCGAGAGTCCTCTCCACAGACGGTGGACTCTGCCAGGCGAGTGCATGTCCCTGTTGTAGCCTCACAGACGCTGGGCTCCTTCAGAGGGGTGCTGGACTCCTCTAGAGGGGACCTGGTTCCGGTCTCGCTGCTGGTGCCATCAGAGGGCGAGTCAGAGTCAGCCAGTTTCTTTGGGGGAAAAAAAAAAAGGGGGAATTTAATACCATGGATTCTTAAAACTGTTCACCAAGCATCCACAACAATAGCAGGGGATTGTTATCGTTGGGTTGAACGATAGCGTGAAATCTGGGCCGGGGTGTGGTCAGGTGTGTAGTGCCCAGTGTGAGTACAAGCTTCCCTCACTGTATAAACTTTTTAATGATGAGGCTATGGCTGTATTCAGATGCTAAAAACGCACTTCATGGCAGATTGTGGAAGATAACGTGAGAGTAAAACCAAGTTAACGTCTGAACGGCTACATGTAAAAAGAGGCAGAACCCCCATCTGGACAATCGGCGGCCACTTCATAAAAAGTCACATTAAAGTTTTTGTCATGTAGCAGATACTTTTACCCAAAGCGACTTTACATAAGTAAATGAAAGAAGCAAGAAAACAATGTTTTATTTTACTCAACTGAATAGTTAATTTACCCTGATAGCACGATTTGAGCGGGTCTTCCTCCTCTTTGTGTGTGGCTCCAAAAACTGCAGCCGGTTCAGGATCCACCGCTGCCTGCTACTCTTTTGGGCTCCAGAGCTTCCAGGTGGAGCAAGTCGCTTGTAGCGGGCGTACTGGGTTCTCAGAGAATCCCACCTCTTCTTGAGCTCTTTCTCTGAGAGACAAAGACGCATTTTTAAACATTGTGCCCACGTCCAACTCATGTCTATACGCAGTGCCAACAAAGGCTATTTTCAGCGGTGGATGAAGATATTCTACAGAAGTTAAAGTAGCATTTCCACAGCGTAGAAAAACTCATACAAGGAGTCAAACAGCAAAATGTTCAGTTAGTAAATAGCACAATTTTACATTAGCGTTAATACTCAAATGTATACAAAGTTTGCTAGTTATAGCACTTTAACACAAACCGAGGTTGAGAGAATAACGTTAAAGGAAGAATATGCGATTTTTCACACTTAAATTTAGCAGAAATCAAGTACATCCTCTGAAAATAACTCTGAGTCATGACTGTCTACGATGAGTGTGACACCCGAGTCCCACTGTCTGTGATGTTTTCTGAGCCGTATCAACAGCGTGGACGGGACGGCCGGCCGGCTCCTCCCCTCGCGTATTGAAGTTGTTGAATTGAGGGACTAGAGAAAAGAAGAACAACAGACTGTACTCACTGCTTATTTGATCGCGTCATTAAGTTTAAATTTACATGCAGTGTGAAGATACGAGCGTAATAAAGATCGCGACTTGTTTTGGTTTCATGCTGGTGCTCAAGGGCGACATCTACTGGATCAAAAAGTCGCATATTCTTCCTTTAAATGTTATTTAACAATAACACAAAAAATAAAGATCTCAGTGACGATGAAGAAAATCTTACCTGATATAATCATTTTATTTACGATCTCGAGCCACAGTGCCGTTTTAACCTCTCGGTTGGCATAACGTTTCTCTGTGATGTCGTACAGATGTGGCCTCTCCTGGATCATTGCGATCAGCTGTTCTTCTGTTTCTACCGTCCAGACAGCCGTGTTGTTCTAATAAAATATTGTGATCAGATGAGATGATGACACATGTGAGATAAGCGGTCCATGTGTGCGCCTTCTTATTACATCCATGGTAGTGTGCCCTCTCGACTGAAGTCGTTTAGTCGCTTTCCTCACTTCCGTTTTTTCTTCTCGTGCGCCGATTCGCTTAGCTGAGCGGCCGATCAGAGAGATTCCTCTCACCAATCACGCCGGCCAACGCCATTCAACATTTCGGATCGGCCCGAAAAAAAAAGGCCGATGGGCAGCGACGGAGCCGGACACACAGCAAAAACTAGGGCGACGACCTCCTTGGTGTGTCGTGGGGCTTTTATTCTACAACATGCTCGTTTTTAAATTTGTTTTATTGCTGACCTTGAAGAGAACTTTGTAACTCGATTTTGAAGAGTGCACCACAATTAAGGTTATTATTATTATTATATAGAGCTGCTTTTAACGATAAATTCTAAATACAGAGATTAAACATTGGCCAGTGTGTACATCACGTCTTCATAACTCTCAGGGCTGAGATTGTCCTTGTGGTGATATATTTAGATAAGACGTTTATTCATCGATATTTGCAGCTTAAACAAAGTCACACAGCTCTTGCATTTAGAGTGTAATTTTTAATTTGTATAGTTTTTTTTCTCTCGATCGCAGACACTTATTATTCCGCTTTGACTTGGATGGTGACCGTGAAAACAGACGCTACAAAATGTAAAAACACTTGTTGGCATGTTTTTTTTTAACACCGAGTTAAAACTAATTGAGACTTCTGCAGAAGTCCTCTCACTGAACGTTCCTTTGACATTCATTGTGCTTCTCTCTGAGCTGTTTCAAAAATAATTTAGAGCCAAATGCAAAACTAAAATTTGTCGTCAATCATACTTTTTCATTAGTGGATCAAAACGTTTGAAGTGTTGATTTTGGTTTTTAAAAAAAGCACTTAAAACGTTATGCTACGATGAGAATAGATCTGCCTTGCAGCCGTTTAATTACGTGCACCATGATCGTAGTGGTGACTGGCACAGACAGCAGCTACAGGGCGACTTGCAAGATATGCCAAAAAGCTTTTAAACTTTGGACAAAAGGATTTAAAGCTATTGAGTCCCACATGGAATTTGAAAAGTACTGAAGCTACGCAGTGCAAAACTGATATGAAATGTTTTTTTGTTTGTGTCTTTAAAAGGTTTTTAAAGAATAAAATTTGAATTAAAAAGTGTCGGGGGAAATAAGAGCCCAAACTCACATTGGAGCTTATTTTTTAAAAGTTACCTTGATCTGGATGACTTCCGGTTTGAAGGTTATGTTGCTTTTGCACTGGGCACAGTTCAGTTTCTGCGATCCTTTGGGGACGTCATGCTGAGGCAGCAGAGGCTCGACGGGCTGGATTTGTGTGGATCCGATCGGCAGCTTGGTGAAAACATTCACCTGCTTCTGGGACTTCTTGAACTTTTCCTGCGCAGAAAAAAAAAAACAGAAAACAGAGTGAGGGTCTGTGAGTTGAATTTGACTACGGTGAAAATAAAGAGAAGGTGGATGGAGGCTTTTTTTCACTTCTTCATCTTCTCGGGACATTGTCGGTAAAGAAGATAATTTATAACGGCCGTTTTTTTTGAGTTTGTGGAACTGAAAAGGCCAAATTATTTTAAATAATTTCTTAAGATGTCGGCGTGCAAATCCGTTGAATGTACCATCAACAGGCTGCAGATTTATATCTTTGGACTCTTTATTCGATATGACTTCCCAATAGTTACATTGCTGACTTTACCAACTCCTACCTGAAACAACCATGCCTTAAGAGAATCGTGTTATGAATGGGCGAGGATGAGTTTTAAGAGTATAACCCAGAAGGAGTTTCACAGATGATGAAACAAAACAAAAAAAACAAAACAAGGGAATCAAATCTAAGAAGGAGATAAAACGACACAAAGATAAGTGAGTTTATCCGGCCCCACACCCGTACCTCTTCTGCGTCACCCCTCTTTACCTGAAAAGCCATGACGCAGGGAAGAGTGCAGAAGTTCCTGATGGAGGTATCCGACATGGCCAGGTGGTAAGCGGGGACCGTGTTCTTCCCGCAGTTGTCACAATTCATCCGAGAACCTGTGGAACAGCGGAGAGTTTTATAGAAAACAGAAACCGATCCAACGGAGAGCATGAACACGAAGAATCAACTCGCCGTACCTGACGCGCTGACGGTCTGGACCTTGTACGCCATCACACAGCTGCTGCTGCAGAAGAGGTTCACCGAATCGTCTCGGTTTTTGTTGTCGACCATTTCTACCAGCGGCCGGGGGGTTCGACACATCGCACAGGCCAGGGTCGACTTTGTTTTCTAATTTAAAAAATACAGCATATGTCAAGTCTAGTTATGGTAATGGTACATATTTGAACCGGCGACTTTTAAGTTTTAAGTCCCTACAAGCCTGAGCTACTGCCGCCCCCATGAATGGAGCTCAAACTTAACGTCAGCTAACAATCTGTTTGTTTATGGTCAATAGTCAACACTCAAACGTTGATTTTTGTTGACAAAAACAAAGAAATGTAGTTTTACTTTTCTCTCTTCTTCTTCAAACAGAAAGCTACGTCCAGCTTACATTCCTCATACCTGTTTGTACTTGGCCAGACAGTCGAGGTTGCACAGAGTTTTGTTGCTGTCCTCCAGCTTCAGCATGATGGGTTTGTTGTGGCAATACGAGCCGCAGTTGGCACAGCCGGCCATGGCGAGGTTGTTGACTGTGCGGAAGCGGTTAAAGCAGGCGTCGCTGCAGAGCTTGTGGACAGAGCCGCTCAGGATCACCTCATGTTTGCTCTGCGGGAGCACAGAAGGTCGGTGAGTCTTACTTGACGGATCAAATCTCCATCCATGTAGGAGAACGGTTCTGTTTGACTTACCACACCGAATCTGGTGCACATGCTGCAGAGGGACGGCGGTGCCGCTGGCTGAGTGGTTTCTGGGCTGTTGGGGAACACCTTGAAGGGCGCCGGGTTTTTCTTGAAGTTAAAGGCGGTGAGGCAGGTCTGACTGCAGAACTCCTTCATGGCTCCTTTATTATCTGGAGCCAGAATGACGTCCTGCGGCCGCAATATCAACCTGAGGGGACGAGGAAGGACGAGATAAACGCGGTTGGTTAAGAGGTTCATTTGGTTTTTAAATTCTGACAGCAGGTCATCTATAGATGTACAATATTTAGTTTTCTGTATAAATAGAGAGGCAATGTTTGCAGTTTCTGTCACCGATTCAAGAACACTAATTTACATCAGCCGTGTCTGATATGAACGAGTCCAGCGCAGGTTCTGAGGTTCTGAATTGTTTTAAGTTTGACTCACTTCTGGCAGTTGTGGCAGATCTTTGTGTGTCCGAGGCCCGTGGGGAGAGACGTGGTGAGGCAGGAGGTGGAGCAGAAGAGCGCCGGGTTCCCCTTCTTCTGGAACGCCGTCTGTCCTTTTGAAAGCAACTTCTTGCAGTTGGAACAGTACATGAGCGCCGACGGGGGGTTGATGACGGGCAGCGACGGAGATTCTGCGGCTGGAGTCACGGAGAACACCGAGCCGATCCTCAAGTCCCCCTGTCAATAAAAACGCTGCGATCAGAGATTCTGGATTCATTAAATCCTGACTGAAGGTCATTTAACCTTTAACATATTGATCCCCATGGGCACGGCTGAGAGGCCCCCACCCCCGTACTTCATAACCCCCCCCACTGTCTCCCCATCGCCCCGCGTATCCACCTCAAACTCCTTACTATCACCGACAAAGCCCTCCTCGCCCTGAGACCGATGCAAGTGGCCGAATGTTCGAAAGGACAAAAACTTCAGACGGATGTTTGCTTCACACCTTTGCCGTGTTGGGCTCGTCCTTCACGCTGGCCGAAGGCGTCGAGGACATCTGAGCCAGTTCGTACTCTTCGTCTACCGGCTCATCCTTCACCTTCACCAGAGGCGGCGATGGAGAGGAAGGGACGGGCTGAGACGAAGAACGTAACCTTTCCTACAACAGGAGGAAAAAGAAAGAAAAACTTTTGTTATTGATTTCATTCTGTCGAGCTGAAACTGGACAAATTGGAATCAGACATCTGAGAAACAGCAGTGAAGGTACAAGCCTGTTTTTAAATAACTAGAATAATAACTTTATTTATATCGCAACTTTTGAAACAGATGTTTAGAACGTGCTTTGACGGACAAAGCAAAGACGTAAACTCAACATTCAGGCAAGAGAGAGACGTCTACAAAAAGAACATCAACACAGATCACAGGAATGAGAAAGATACAAACAGGAAGTGTTAGAGCTACAAAGAGATACAATGAAAGAAGAGATAAAAAGTGATGATGAGGATATAAATGACATCACATCACAGGGAAAAACAAAACAAAAAAAGAGGATAAGAAATTAAAGAGGGTGACTTAAAGAAACCTGGTGGACAGACGAGTAAAACATTAGAAGAAAGATACAGAATGGATGAAAAAGACTAAGAGCAGTAAAATTAATAAAGGATAAATTAAGGCACTAAAACGGGTGAAATCACCCGCTAGCCTGCTGCTAGGGACCCCCCCCCCCCTTTCTGTGTCAGCCTGTTAGAAGCCCAGGAGGCCTCGTCCCGGCAGCATAAGCTTGAGTAGACAGAGCTTCAGCGAGGTGATCGGGCACTACTACCACAAGACGTCCCTGAAGCCTCCACCATCGGACTGCGTCTTTCCCACAACCACCGCCGTCCTGCTCCGACCTCCAACTCAGCGGCAAGGAAGTGTGGACAACGGGAAGGAGAAACCATTCCTGCATCTTATCCCATCTCCCCCTATCTTATTTTTCTTAACAATGAGTAAGTAAGTCTTTTTATAGACTTGATTGACTGACATAAAAAACAAAGTCTATAAAAGTGATTTAAAAGATGTCACTGAATCTGCTCGCCTGATCACCTCAGGCAGGTCGTTCCAAAGTCGAGGAGCTCTGTTTGCAAAGACTCTGCCTCCCTCCTCACTGCCTTTGAGCCTCGACTTTGGAACGACCAGAAGGTCACCGCCTGAGGATCTGAGGTTACGTGCTGGTTCATAGGTGATGTCGTTCGGGGGGAGAGACGAAGACGAGCTTTAAAGTGATCAGTAAAATCAGGAAGTGACAGGAAGCCAGAGGAGGGCAGCGAGGACAAGAGTGACGTGATGTCGTCTGTTAAAACCAGACAAGGCAGAATTTACTTACTTTGTCAAATCGAGGTTGTGACAGCTTCACGACTTTCATCCCATTCATCACGGTTGCTGGTGATGAGCTGTCCCTCCCTAAAAGAAAACAGACGTTACAAAGAAGTAAACTTTTAACAAAAAGGTACAACGTCCGGCAATAACTAACTTTTCGGGATCGTTTCCTGTATAGGTGCGAGTTAAGAGACCTCCTTAAGAGAACAGCTGTTCGATGCTCTCGAGGTGACTCACCTGTGCTGGCTGTGGCCTGAGACGATGGAGACGAGCTTGACCGCGTCGAGTCCAGAGCTTTTTTGACTTTCTGCACTTTTTCCTCTTCTGAAGTCGACGGTAACACGGTGGGCTTCACGTCAGCTTCCTCCTCCACAGAGTTGCTGTCCCCTGCCAAAGACGCTGTGAGGACATGTTGAGAATGCAGAAATTAGGGGGGCTTCAGGAAAAATAAGCAAGTTAGAGGTTCTAAATCAGGTTTTCATTTTAACAGAAATATAACAACCTGTTGAAAACCTTTTTCTGTTATGACATAATTAGCAGTTGGTGGATCAAGATTAGCAGCTGGTGGCACTCGTTGTTCCAGTTAAGAGGCCGATGAACCATGACAGTAAAGCGTGCAGAACAATGAGGCTGCTCTGTTAAAGCAGAGCAGGTGGATGAAAAGCCATCTCTACGCTGATTTTCTTCCGTTCACTCCTTTGAAATAACTTACAGACAAAGCCAGCTGCATTTTTTGCTTGTTTGATTTGAACTGAAAACCACAATTTTCTCGTTTCCATGACTACTCTACAATAAAAGTCTGTCTGACACCAGCATCGGTGAAGGCAAAGGAATGACAGATATCCATTTAGAGGCTGTGTTTTTTTTTTTTTTTTTGGATTATCTTCAAAATCCCCGCACACGAGAGATCGAGAGAAAAACAGAGTTAGAAGTTTGCTACGTCTCATTTTTAAACTGTAGCTTCTGGGGACGTAAAAGGTGAATCGTCAAATCGTGATTAATCGATTCAAAAGGTGTCGAGATTCACATCGGTACTCCGAGAAATGAATCGCAGTAATGCGGTGGGCGTCGGCAGCTGCAGAGCAAGATTTAGCAATTGAGGACGCACCACCTTCTTTTAAATCGGAGGTGTGGAAACACAGAAAATGAAAGAGGTGAGAAGATAACAGACGAGACAAAAACTGTGTACAAATATTACAAGAAGACAGAGAACTACACAAACAGAGCACGACCAACATGATGCAGCATTTAACGAGAAGCTCCAATCACCTCCCCTTGTTGAGAGAAAAAAAAAACATTAAAAGGCCAAACCGCACTGACAAGCAGGTTAGGAATCTTTTTCAGTCATCATTTGTCTACAGTCTCATTTTGTAAAATAAATCGTGAGTTGAGTGAATCGTTACATCCCTAGAAACATTTTAAAATGTGGGAAATGTAGTTGAGCGTCTCTAATGTCTTGCTCGTGTATATTGGCAAAGTCACACAATTAACTTAGCTAATGAGGTACGGTGGGGTGTGAAGGAAGGAGAGGAGCAGGTATGTGTGCTGCGTGTGTGGGTGCAAGGGGAACAGAGTCAAGACAAGCAGGCTAAGTTGTTTGGTCACAGAGTAAGATAAGTTGGATAACCTACAGACAAGTTTGCAGAGCACATCGTTCTGTGCTGTGCTGCAAAAAACTGAACTTTTGCTTCATCAATGAACTCTTTTCTTTTGGTCATCGGCACGCCAAACTTTACCTGAACGGCTGTTATCCACATCCATTGAACTATTCTCTTCCTCCTCTTTCATCTGGGCTTCTTGTTCCACCTCGTCCACTGCACCGATGTCCATCATCTCATCGAGGTCGTCAGCTCCAGACACACTCGTATTGCAGCCAAAAGAGCGTTTTTCCAGCTGTGCGTCGACACTCGACTCCGTCTTTCCATCCTTGTTTTTCTCCGTGCTGTCATTCGGCCCTCGAGGAGCTTCCTTTAAGTTTTTGTCTTTTAGTCCCTCGTTCTCTTCTTCTAACTCAAACTCTTCCTCAGTCTTTACCTCGGGAGTCTCTTTTTCAGAGTCTGAGCCTCCCGATTCATCCCCTTGAACGACGACTTTGGTGACCGTCTCTTCTGTGAAGGAAGACGCCTGTGACGGGGACACAGGAGAGGAAACAACACCGGACTCAGTGTCTGCATGTTCGATTTCTTCCTTTTTCATTTCTTGTTCAGCGCCATCCTCTGCTCCATCATCAGGGGAATCAGACAAGGCTCTTTGTGTAATCTCTGGATCTCCACCACCCACTGATGCTCCTGACTCTGAAACAGCCTCCATGGACTCGCCGTCTGTTCCCTCCGTTACCTGTGTAGGACAAAAGACAATAAACACAGTTTTTAGAGGTGTTATTATTATTTATAGATTATAGGTGTTGTTATTATTTTTTCTTGTGTTATTAAAGAGGGAGGCAGAAGAGAAACATCATTGGTTTGTCCAAGAGTCAACTAAACCGAATTGTCGTTCTGGAAGAAACAAAAAAAAAATCATGTTTTCACAGACACATTGAAAACCTTCAAAGTCAACAAAGAAAACAACATATGGCATATTGACAAGTTGCGCAAAGGTCTCTTACGCCTTGTATTCTCGTGTTAATCATCATTGGAAACAGAAGTTATCAGACCAGGTTGGTGCCCCCAACGTGAGGAGCAAAAGGTCACATGTTAGAAAACGTACAAAAACTGTTTTATTCCCAGTATGCATTTTAAACAAGGCTAGATAAACACTACTTTTTACTTCTTTTTTTTTTGTCTGTCTACTCGCCGTTATATTGTATAGTTTCTGCTTATAATATGTCTACACTCATGCACTTTAACTTAAATCAACACTGTCCATTTATGACTCTGTTTTTGCACATTTACATTTAATCTTTCATATTTAAGACTAGTAATGTTTAGTTAAATCCTGGTTGTATATATTCCCATTCTTAGTTTGGATGTTTTTAGTGCTTATTTACTTTGTATTTAATATTATATTATGTTTAGATTTGCTAACATTGTGTTTTTTACTCATATTATGTGTTTGGATAACCTGCTGCTGTAATGCCACAATTTCCCAGTTTGGGATCAATAAAGTAATTCTATTCTATTCTATTTTAACCTGCTTTCCATGTGTGCTTTTACCTATTTGTGGACTTTTGGTTATGATTTAGTGTGAGTCTAATGGGTGTGAATGTTTTTATGTTGTTTGCGCCTCTAACAAAGAGTCATTTTCTGTCACTATTTGATAGAAAATAACGTTTTTTTGAATCTTAAATCAATCCAGAATTCAACTATTTCAGACAGTTTTACAAACACAAGTTTGATGATGGCTTCACTAGAGAGCTGAATCTTGATTCCAAAGACAGAAATGATTTTATTTACGTATACAAATCCATCCATCCTCTATCTAGCAACCCCATCTATCCATTGGAGATGCCTGTGTGTGTTTGTCAGGGCTGGTTTACTGTGTGTTTATTCATCTGTTGCTTTAATTGCTTTGATAGCCTGCTGCTATAACACCACCATTTCCAGTGTGACACTAATTGCCTGATGAGTAGCTGATTAACAGTGAACGCAGACAACACCGAAGATGGATTTAAATCTTAGTTTTCACAGAAGCTGCAGGTTTGAGGTGTTATCTGCACACACAGGTGAGCTGCAAGCACTGACAGCAAAAACACGCGTGAAAAACAGCGGCATGTGGAGTAAAACACACGCAAATCAAACATGCACGTCCTGTCAGTTTAGTTGTGTGATCTGACTGTCGTGCAGGAAAGTGAGCTTGTTGTTTATAAAGCGTGCAAACGTCGCTGTTCGTGCAATGTAAACACAAAAAAAGCACAGCTACGGCAAGCTAGTTCAGTCAAACCACAGCTTAAAGCAAATACTAGTTAATTAGAGCGCGGGTTGTGTTTAAAACCCTCGACGAAGTTAATTAATTCAGCAATGTTTTGACAGCGTGTTGACTAATAAAGCGACCTGTAAACACCTGGCTAACATGTGGCTATGCTCGCCCCTTTGCCTGCACATTAGCGCGCTAATGTTAGCTAGCTCGTTTATTGACACTGACTACCAATTAACGAACTTCTCTGCCAATAAATAACCACACGTGTTGAATATACTGTCAGTCTGGCTGTGTCTTTACACAAAAACGTTATAAGTAATGCACACAGCCGTAACAACGTGCAGAACATTACCGCGCCAGAGACTTGCACAGACGAGTCTTGATTGGTGGTCCGGCCGAGCTGTCCGTCGCCACTTTCCGTAGTCGCCATCTTGGCTCCAAAACCCCCCGATTTTTTTTTAAGTTTAGGGTGTCAATGGTTTGTTTGGGAACACGGATGTGCAGGTGGGACGTGTGTTTTGAATGATTCCCGTGTGCATGGTTTGCATCAAGTCTAGTTCGGTGGAGAGAGCGTTTTTTTCTCTTCTTCTTCGGTTTTGCTCTTTGGCGGTTGTTAATCTCGGTGAGTTGAGTACTGCCCCCTGTGGTGAAACGTGTGTACTGCTTCGATGAGCGATAAATGGCAAAAAAGTATAGATAGAGAGACAGACAGAGATATATATATATATATATATATAGAGAGAGAGAGATAGAGATATATATCTATATATAGAGAGAGATAGAGATATATATAGAGAGAGATAGAGATATATAGAGAGAGATAGATATATATGATATATATATAGAGAGAGATAGAGATATATATATATAGAGAGAGATAGAGATATATATAGAGAGAGATAGAGATATATATATAGAGAGAGATAGAGATATATATAAATATATAGAGAGATATATATAGAGAGAGATAGATATATATATAGAGATATATATATATATATATATATATATAGAGAGAGAGAGAGATAGATATATATATAGAGAGATAGAGATATATATAGATATATATATAGAGAGAGATAGATAGAGATATATATATATAGAGAGAGATATATATAGAGAGAGAGATAGATAGAGATATATATATAGAGATAGAGATATATAGATATATATATAGAAAGAGAGATATATATATATTTAGAGAGAGAGATGTAGAGAGAGCAATATATATATATAGAGAGAGCGAGATAGAGATATATATATAGAGAGAGATATATATATATAGAGAGAGAGATAGAGAGAGATATAGAGAGAGATAGATATATATATATAGAGAGAGAGATAGAGATAGAGAGATATATATATAGAGAGATATATATATAGAGAGAGAGAGATAGAGAGATATAGATAGAGAGAGACAGAGAGAGACAGATATATATATAGAGAGAGATATAAAGAGAGAGAGATAGAGATATATAGAGAGATAGCGATATATATAGAGAGAGATAGAGATATATAGATATATATATATAGAAAGAGAGATATATATATATTTAGAGAGAGAGATATAGAGAGAGCAATATATATATAGAGAGAGCGAGATAGAGATATATATATAGAGAGAGATATATATATATAGAGAGAGAGATGTAGAGAGAGCAATATATATATATAGAGAGAGCGAGATAGAGATATATATATATAGAGAGACATATATATATATAGAGAGAGATAGAGAGATATATATAGAGAGAGATAAATATATATATATAGAGAGATAGAGATAGAGAGATATATATATAGAGAGAGATATATATATAGAGAGAGATAGATAGAGAGATATATATAGAGAGAGACAGAGAGAGACAGAGAGAGAGAGATAGATATATATATATAGAGAGCGAGATATAAAGAGAGAGAGAGATATATAGAGAGAGAGATAGAGATATATATATAGAGAGATAGAGATATATATAGAGAGAGATAGAGAGATAGATATATATATAGAGAGAGATATATAGAGAGATAGAGATATATATAGAGAGATAGAGAGAGATATATATAGAGAGAGATATAAAGAGAGATATATAGAGAGAGAGATAGAGATATATATAGAGAGAGATAGAGAGATATATATAGAGAGAGATAGAGAGATAGAGATATATATATAGAGAGATATATATATAGAGAGAGAGAGATAGAGAGATATATATAGAGAGATATAAAGAGAGAGAGATATAGAGAGAGAGAGAGATATAGAGATATATATAGAGAGAGATAGACAGATAGAGATATATATATAGAGAGAGATATATATAGAGATATGTATATATAGAGAGAGAGAGATAGAGAGATATATATAGAGAGATATAAAGAGAGAGAGAGATATAGAGAGAGAGAGATATAGAGATATATAGAGAGAGATAGAGAGATAGAGATATATATAGAGAGAGAGATATATATATATAGAGAGAGATATATATATATAGATAAAGAGAGACAGAGAGATAGAGAGACAGAGAGATAGATAGATAGATAGATAGATAGACAGACAGACAGAGAGATATATATATATATAGAGAGAGATAGAGATATATATATATATATATAGATATAGACATAGATACAGAGATAGACAGACAGACAGACAGACAGATAGATAGATGATCGATCGATAGATAGATAGATAGATACTTTATTGATCCCGAGGGAAATTCAAAGCATCCAGTTGCAGGTTACAAAGACGTACATGACATGAAACATTTGTTACAATTTAAACCGCACATCCGACCCCCACCCCATACATATACATTAACCTGAAAAAAAGATTTAAAGAATACCCCTAGATGAATCAAACTTAAACTGTGCAATTAAAAATAGACTTATGTATAAACACATCTGTATCATAAATGCAAATAGATAACAGCATGCAGCACCATATTGGGTTTCACTACAACTGAAATAATCTATATCAGGATTTTCTGAGTCAATATTGAATTGGGAAAAAATATTTGTAATCCACTGATGAATCAACCCAGCCCTAGATTCACTTACAGTGTAAATAATTACATTTAACTCCTTTTTTCAACCCCCCCTGAGTGTTGATTGTCTTTTTTTTTTTTAAGTATTTTTTATTTGAATTTTATTTGATTTTGTATATGTCTATATGCTGTATCTGAATTATATTTTTGTGTTTACACGCATACATTTCTGTTTCGTTTTGCAAACATGTTGCTGTCCTTGGGCAAGACACACCTCAAAATACTCCTGCTTCTTCGTCAGCGGCGTATGCATTTGCATGAATGGGATTAGTTACTGATGATCACTTTACATCGCAGCCTCTGCCATCAGTGTGTGAGTGTGTAGGTATGACCTGCGGTGTAAAAGAGTTTTGAGCATGCTGTGAGGATGCTTTCAAATGTTACATCTGTCGCCGGTGCATACTTTAATAATGACGTGCTTTATGTGCCAAAACAATAATTAACCATTTTAGAACCAGTTTTAGAATTACTTTTGAAAGAATATGATGATCAAACTTACAGACTGTGCTTGGACAGAGGCAGGTATTTTGTCCTGTGTTGAGGTGAGCAGACATTGTTCCTCATCATCATCATCAGCAGCAGACGTCGTTGGAGTCTGAAATGCCATACGTTCAATAAAGTTACAAACATTTGAATAACATAACTATTCACACGTGAAACAAGGCGGATTTACATTGATAACAGCTGACTTATATAGAACTTATACGTGATGTGCTGCTTTACTGCAGACGACTGTATCACTGTGTCAGAAGTATGGAGGACAAGATCTGACAGAAGTATAAATAAATAAATACTGGAATAAATAAATAATTAAATGCATGAATAAATAAATAAAAACTGGTAAATAAATGTGACAGAAATAATTTAATGTCTTAAATTTATTTCTACATTTATTTATTTCCACATTTATTTATTTAAACATTTATTTATTTCCATATTTATTTATTTATAAAATACATTTAATTATTTATGTCCCATTTATTTACCAGTTTTTATTTATTTATTCACGCATTTAATTATTTATTTATTCATTCTTTTATTTATTTATTCCAGTATTTATTTATACATTTATTTATTTATACTTCTGTCAGATCTCGTCCTCCATACAGAAGAAGAGTAGAGAGAGTCTTACCTTTCGGCGCACTCGTTTTGTGCGTTTGGAGCCGGATGGCACATCTGGAAAGGTGAATATCGAAGGGATTGCGGTGTCCTTGAGAGCTGTTTTCCTCATTCCCAAGACATTGAGTTCGAAGTCTTCCTGCTTGAAATGGAGACTGCAAACCCTGTGGTTTTTCAGCTGTTTCATTTCGGTGTCCTTTCCAAACATCGGGTGGTTGATAGCCTGCAGCCACTGTTTGCATCGCTCCACATCTCTAGCTGGTAAGTGATGAAAACTTACTACTTGTCCTTCTCTTGTTCTGATTGAACATCCGGGTACTAAGCAATAATTCACCATTTCGAAAGAAAAACTACTGAGAGAACTTCAGAAGTCTTGATGAATTTGCAAACTAACTTGTCACTAGAATTTGTGTTTGAAATAAGTTTCGCCTCAGTCTGGCTGTATCCGAATTGCCAAGTACCTACTCAGTCTGTCAGTAGTCAGTAGACAGTACCTACTATCTGTGCTGTATACTGTTTAGTATCTACTATTCAGTAGGCAGATATTTGTTCCTACTTCTTCTGATTCATTCAGTATGGAAGTGACGTCATTTACGTTTCCCGAACCGGCCGCATTCACCCGTTTTTTTTTTAGTTTTTTTTTTTTAGCTTTATTCAAGAAGAGTAATGCGCATATACAATCAGGTAAACAAAAAACAATATCACAATGTAAATCAAGTAAAAGACAGATTAAATAACTAAATAACATACAGTACATAAAGGAAAGTACAAATGAAAGACAGTAATATACAGAATATAAAGTAAAATAAACCAATAAAGACACATTTAAATAGTGAAATCATTATTTAAATAGAGGGGGAAAGGTTTTATAATAATGCAGACATTTGTTTTATTTTCTGTTGTTAATTAAAAGTAGTGATTTCAGTCGGGACTTTAACTCTAGATTAAAAATTGATTCAATTAATCCACGCTCGTTTGTTTTGATTTGGAGGCGGACGTGACGTGTCGTGACGATTTAATTTCGCACAGCATTGTGGGAGTTAAAGTACAATTAATTTCCTGAAAGCACGCATCCGATCCATACTGCATGAAACCCGGAAGTTAGTACCCATACTGAAATGTTCAGTATACTGAGGAGGACCCAAAAAATGCATACTGAATGACCACGAGGGTTCAGTATACTGAAAAGTACGTACTGCATACTGAACTGTGACTATTCAGAAAGGGCCGAAGTAGGAACAAATATCTGCCTACTGAATAGTAGATACTAAACAGTAGACAGCACAGATAGTAGGTACTGCCTACTGACAGATTGAGTAGGTACTTGGCAATTCGGATACAGTGGGCGTGGCCTGCGGTGCTGTGCATTCTGGGAGTTGTTGTCTTTCATCCACATGAGCCCAAAAGACACTTTCTGCCTTTTCTCGGTCAAAAAGGCACCAACACATTTCTACTACATAAATGACCCAATTTCATGTGACGTATCCCTTTCAACGCTTTCTTACGTTCAGTACAAACCATGAATCAGTGACATTTTTAACACAAGTTCTGTTAAACAAGGTTTCAGACTTTGAAAATTTTAATTTGATACGAGAAACAAGAAACCCTTTAACCTCCTCAGTGTGACAGAATGACATAACTGTTAGAAATCATTTATAAATGTACATATTTACACATTATTGTTGTTATAATTTAATCCAGCGGCATGAGTCACTTTCTTTGATGTACAAAGCTGAAAGTCATTTCCACAAAGTTTTCCTCTGACTTGAAGCTCAAGTTGGGATACTGATGCTCAAATGCTGGCTCTGGAGACCATGTCTGTGTTTATGGATCCGGCTTTGTCGCGAGGCTGCTGTCATGTTAAAGAAGAGACGTGCCTTTCTCAGACTGCTGCAACAAAGCTTGAGGCATGCTTTTGTCTTAAATATCATTGTTTGGGGTTTCCAATCATTTAAATGACGGAGTCCAACTTGAATCAAAACAAATCCAAATCTTCAAAATGAACAAGATGTATGCAGGCAAGGCTGTCCATATAGATATCGACCGGATAGTCAAATAGCAGAGAAAGTTATTTTAAAGGGTAACTGTCTTTGGCGCTCCCTGCTGGATCTTCAGAGAAGTTATTTTACCGTCTAACTCGTCCATGAAGCCCTCGTCCACAGACTCACTGTCCACCTCCTCTCCTTCAGCCTCCGTGGGCAGAAACACGTGAAGCTGCGTGCGAGCCGGACCTGTGGCGGCACCCTGAGCGGGGCGTTCGCTGCAGCTCAGAAGACAAGGCTTCCCGACAACAGTCAAAGGCTCTCCCTGAGACAAAGCGTTGTGGGACTTCATCGCTGAAGGTCTCAGGTGACCCTCGCCGGTCTCTGCGCTCCAGGCCGGGTTGTGTGAATGACGCCTCACTGGTCTTGGTTTGGAGCTGGGCTGGATGGCCTTGGTGAAGTGAATGAAGGCCGGTCTGCTGCAGCTTTGGATCTGCTGCTGATGGGGCTGGCAGGTCCTTGATGGGGGGCAGGTCTTGCAGGGGAGCAGGATGGATGACTTTGAAAAAGGAGGAGGAGGTGGGGGTCGCGTTTGTAAAATGCTGGTGTGACGGTTGCCATTCCTAGAGAAACCCTCGAATAGGACATTTTCATTTGTTGTGAGGAGGGACGGCTCACTGATGCTGTGGAGGACGGAAACAGAAGGTTAGAAAAAAATACTTTTTAAGACTTCATTAAAAAAAAAACGAGCCAAACCAGCAGTTCAGTGAGGCTGAACTCAGACACAGCAGCACTTTATACTTTAAAGGTAAAATAGCCAACATTTTCAACGTTATTACAGCAGATATCATATATCTTAAAAATAACATATTATCCCTTCTCCACCTTTTCAAACAGTCCCCCTGTGGTCTAAATGAAACATCTGTGCTGTGCTTTGGTCAAAATATAACATGAATCAAGCACCAGAGGAGGTTTGTGACCCTGTATAAACCAGCGCTCTCAGAACGCTCCGTTTTGGTGTGTGTGTCTCTTTAAATGTAATGAGCCCCCCTGAGTTTTCCCAGTAGACATCACTCCTCTGTAGAGAGAATAAAAATGGCGGACCTGTGTAAAAGTTTTGCTCTAGGCTGGAGGTGGAGTCCATGGGTGGAGATATCAGGGGAGGGGAGGGTTTTATTTTTTTAGCAGAATCCCACTGTGACATCACAAGGAGAGCACATTTGAAACAGAGCATTTTTATCTGTGTTGTAAGACTTATGCAGACCACAAACAAAGGACTGGATGGGTTTATTTCACATTTTGTGGGTCAGTAGACGCTCAGGTTACCTAAATAAATGTTCAAAAACACTGTCGAAGTGGATTTTTAATTTATATGGAAAATGACTTTGTTGTTCCGAGCTCTGTGTTCACACTGACAGGACAGTGCTTCCTTCTCCTTGTTTATGTGTCACTGAGAGGCTCAAATGGAGTTCAGATGTGCAAACAGCTGCAGTAAATTAAGAAGAGATAATCTCCGGCCGGGACAAAAGTGGTGGACTCATCGACTCACAGACCGACTGGAACTCACTAATCCTTCTCATTTATTAGATGGTCATTCAAAACCTGCTCTGCCTGGGTGAGCGGAGGCCATCAAACCCCCGTGTGACAGTGACGGACGTTTGTTTGACTGTGAGCCTAAAGCGTGTGAATGTGTGTGCTCACTCAGGTTTCTGCCCCCTCAGAGTTAAGCCGCTGTGGGTGCAGCATCAGGCGAGGGATCGACTTCCACACCCGAGATTTATGACACTGTTCTCTGGCCTTCTGTACTCAAAGCAAACATGTGGGGGGGAGGGGGGGGGGGGGTACGGGGTGAGTGGAGAAGTGGACTACATTATGCTATCAAGAGAGAGGAAACAATTACACTGTAATTCCAGTCATGCGTTGAAGCTGCACTTTGACAGGCACTTTTGCTGAAAAGAATAGTGGAGACAGTGGAGATGGGAGATGACATACAGGCGATTAATCACATTCAAATACACCGTGATGATGCAGCAGGATCTGGATTACAGGATGTGTGCAGCAGACCACAGGACATCCCGAGGATCCAGTGGCCTGATGATGTCACCTGTGCCGACACAAACCTTACCACAGAGGAATGATATTTAAAAAGGTTGCTTATTATCGGCAACTTTTCACTCTTTTGGGGCCCAAACGGTCTAACACGTTTCAGTCTGGATTTCGACCACACCACAGTTCTGAGACTGAACTTCTTACAGTCTTAAATGATGTTCACCTGAGCAGTATTGCATTAAAAGTGTCAGTTTCCAAAACCACACACTTCCAAACTATTCATACTAAACATGACGTCACAGCCAGTAAGATAATCGGCACATAGCAGCTTACCTTGTCACATATCTGAAACAGACACTTTGTGAGGAAAGCAAAGTGGATCTTGTTCAGCTCTGACCTTCCTCTCTTTTTGTTTTTCTCCCCTCTGGTTGGAGGTGCAGGCGGCCCAGAACCAAGAGCAACAGGTATCAATAATCGTATGTTCCTAGTGCAGTTTACACCATGACTGTACTTTCCAGCAGCACTATAAGACTTTATTAATACTGCTGTCATTCCAGTCTAATTGTTAACAGCTACAGTTGTATTTCAGAAGGTTGT
This sequence comes from Labrus mixtus, assembly GCF_963584025.1. Taxonomy (NCBI): domain Eukaryota; kingdom Metazoa; phylum Chordata; class Actinopteri; order Labriformes; family Labridae; genus Labrus; species Labrus mixtus. The sequence continues at coordinate 6,052,053 of NC_083627.1, read as the reverse complement.
GTTGCAGCGTTCTGAGTCTTTTTATTTGTTGTGTTTTTGTCCACTGCTGTAAATAAAGTTTCCCTTTCAGGGACAATAAAGGTCTAAACTGTCTGAACCGAACTGAAAAATACGTATGTAATACGATCTAAAACGCAGTTTTGAGCGGCTGTGGCTCAGTTTGTAGAGTCGGTAGCCTCTCAACCGGCAGGTCGGGGGTTTGATCCCCAGCTCCTGCAGCAACATGTCAGATACCGTATGTCCCTGGACAAGACACTTAACCCCAAGCTGCTTCATCTGTGACTTGTGAATGTGTATAAATGGGATTAGTTGCCTCTGATGGTCTCTCTACACAGCAGCCTCTAACATCAGTGTGTGAATGTGTAGGTGTGACCTGCAGTGTAAAAAGCACTTTGAGTAGACAGAAGACTAGAAAATATAAATACAAGCTCAAATCCATTTACAGTATGCAATTATGCCCTGATGTTTATTAAATTGGCCAGAATTGAATGAATGATACAGGAGCACGGGGGTCTTACTCAGCTCAACTAACAGACAACTACTGATATACAATTGAAGAAAAACGTTCTGTAACAGGATTTATATGATGTCAGATGATATTAAGATTTTAAGGGAGGAACTTTTTAATTTTAAGCCCCCAGAACTTTCAGGTCCTTAAACACCTCCTGTTAATATAACCATTAATAAGTGTTGTGCTGGCCTATGGAGCTGTGTTCATTTGTAGGAGAGATGTTTTAGCGTTAAAACCAGAACATGAGGTGATTGGAAAAAGTCTAATTAATTTTATATGAGTTCCTCTTTTCTGCAGGTCACAAATATGGGTTACATACACATGATTCTCTGCGGCAAACAGAACCCGACTTGTTCAGCTCTAAGGTAAAGGACAAACCAGTGAGATCCTTTGAACTTAAAAGTCTGACACCTCTTCAGCTCACCTGAGACGAGCCATGCTGCTTCTCCTGTGAGGTCGTTTGGTTGTAGCGACGAGTGCGGGCAGCCTCAGAGGGGTCCTGCTCCCCCAGCCTCCTCCTCCTGCTGCTGCTGCTGCGGGTGGAGGGTTCACAGAGCCGGTGAGCAGGTACGCCTCAGTGGATCTCTGGTGCCACGGTCCGCTGAGGTCCAAACCCAGCATGACGGTCGGGGGAGCAGCTCCAGCAGTGCCACTCATCTGTGACAGAGTTTGTGTCACGGCTGGAGGAGAGTTTACCTGAAAAGACCCTCGGACAGGGGGACCACAGGTACATGTATGGTCCTATTTGAAGACTCAATTGGCAGTTGTTGTTGTTGTTTCCTGTTTGGGTGAGATGGACTAAGACCTGGTTCTGTGCGTCTTCAGGTGCAGGCTCTGGGAGATGACTGGAGAGGGGATTGTACCGCTCCACCTGTTACCAGCGGACGCCATCAATGATGCATGAACATTAATGATGCATGGATGGAGCTGGTCAGGTGGACACCACCTACTTTACCTCCTCTCTCTCTCTCTTTCCCCCTTTCCCTCGTCCCCAGGTCGACTTACAGAAAGAGGGAGCAGCTGGTAAACAAAGCACAAAGTAAACCTCACTCAAAACGTCAAAGTGTTGATTGTGGGTCACTGTTCCTGGGGTCAAGTTGTCCAATGTTTTTCTCTTATTTTCAGAAATGACGTCCGAAAACCAGACACAGTGTAGGAAACACTTCAAACTGTTTTCATTGAACTTGTTTTTAAGACCATTTTAAGGTAAAACTTAAAATTACACATTTCCCGTAAAGAGCTAGTTTTGTACTCAGAGGGGAAACTTGACAAAGTTCTGGTCATATTTATTTTGTATGCGTTTAGAAATAGTATGACGGAGTTATATATTGAAGAAAATAAATAGAATATTTCAAATTCAAGTGATCATTTTATGGGATTAAGGTTGCAAATTTTAGAGGATAAAGTCGTGAATTAACGTGATTTGTGTCATAATGTTAGTCTGATGTGTTAACTAATGACTGCTACTATCAGAAGAGCAGCCATCTGGGAGCGCCTATAGCCTAGTGGTTGTGTCAAAGCTCCATGTACAGAGGCTAAAGTCCTCATCGCAGTGGCCATGGGGTTCAAATCCGACCTATAGGCTCTTTTCTGCATGTCATCCTCCTCTCTCTCCAGCTGTCCTATCCAAAAAAAACAACCCAAATAATAAAATACAGAGCAGCCACTTGTCTGCACTAAAATGAGGAACATGGAGCATCCAGTCAAGTTATAGGTTTCACAAATAAGAGGTACTTAATCTTTCAGCACATCAACACACTGTCTGAAGTATCAGGTCTCTGAAAAGATTGTGCGAGAAGGCTGCCCCATCGCTGTGACCTCATTAGCAGCTCTCGGTACAAATCATGTGTATGCAGTATTATCATGTTTCCAACCGAGGCTTTTAATATATTTAGCTAATTTGTCAGAATGAAAAGAAGTTGTCAAAGAAGGGAAAAAAGAATTGCTTGTTTTTAGGTTATACTTTAAAAGTGTCCCTGAAGAGCAACTTAAGGAGTAGATGAAACGACCCCCGGTGACCTACATGGAATCATCCGGTTGTTGTGTTCCTCTGCTCAGTTTTCCTTTAATGAGTCACCTCTCTTACGGTAAGTGTTTGGCAGGTGACCGCCTGTCTGCAGGTTCAGTGTACTTAGGGTGCAGCTCAGGTCAAACAAACCAAACTGACCCACTTTAGACTTCCTGTCCTGCCTTTAGGCTCCTTGGTATCGCCTTGCCCTCCTCCAGGCTGGACCTCGTCCAGCGTTGACAGCCAAGTCTCAGCATACAGGTGTGATGAAGCGGCGGAAACATTGCACCTTTACCCTTAATTGTAACTGGAAGAGCAAGGTCACTGAGGCAAAACAACAAGCGGGCAGAGGGAGAAGCTCAGTGCACAGCGGGAGGATTTGAACAGCCTCATTCCTCTGGCTGACTCGACTGCAGATTGTTTACAGAATCTAAGGTTCAGAGAGACTCAAACAAACCAATGGCTGCTAAGTAAGAAAAACAAACAACATAAAAATTTAGTTTGTATTATTTATTATACTGAAGGTCTAAAAAAAAAAAACAGTGCATCCCTCCTCTGGACTGCGGCCTGTTTGCTCCTCTGCTGGATGTTTCCTGGTACTGCAGCTGCTTCGACACCTGCAGCTCTGCATCAAAGGAAGAGGGAAACAAAAACTGGTTTTAATGGCGATTATTAGCCTGAGATGCTGTTTAAAGCTGGCTACACACTGATATATATATTAGGCCCATTAACATTCATGAATGCAGGAGGAGGTCTTACATGGAGCTCATCCTGGTGTCACCACAGTGCCGTTTCTGGGTCTTCTGCAGCTCTGGCTTTTTATCAGACATCATTCTTCATTTGACCTATAAAACAGAAGAGCAGACCAACTGTTACTCAATATCTACAATGAACCTACATATGGTTAAAGGGATAGTTTGGATTCTTTGAAGTGGGGTACTTGTCAATATTAAGTGTATTAGCCACAGGAGATGGCAGGCAGCTCAGCCCCTTGCTGAGGAACTAGCTGGAGAATCAGCTCTATACATCGCTGCAGACAAGAACGTTAATACGACGTAATTGAGATAAATTTTTAGAAAACACTAACTTGTCAGTGCTTTACTCTGCAGTCAGCAAGTCTCTGTGTTGTATCAGTACTTCAGAACCTTTTTAGGTAGAGGACAGCAGCAGCTCACGCCTACAGTCTGCAGAGCTCCCTGACGTGGTGAACACTAATGTTTTGCAAAAAACAGAGAAGTCGAAGGAAATTTGTCTTCAGAGTAAGTTCTCTGGTTGCAGAGATGACGCAACCCCTGGTCCCCATGACATGTTCCTTCTATCAAATAAGCGGTACTTTATAGCCTTTCCTTTACTCTGTCAGCTGGATAATCTTTAAAATACTCTGCTGCTTTAGTCTTAAAACTGAGATGCAGTAGTATAAAAGATAAGCTGACTCGAACACTAGAGACCTGAAGAGCTGATCAGTGCGCTGCAGACGGAGGAGCAACGATCAACAGACTAGCATCTGTGTCGGTACTGGAGTAGACCTTCATCTCCAGTGGATAAAACACTTACTACTGACAAGTTCCTCATACCACCGCACTTCAAACATACAAACTATTAATTTGTTAATTTACTCCAAGAGCAGAGCAAATAAACTTCAGTTCACTGGATATTTTTGCAATAACGGAAATGTTAAAGTTGTAACATTCAAACGAGTGGAAGAGATATGCATGTGTGAACCAAGCCCACATGATTCATTTCAGACTGATATGGAACTTACCATGTTTACGGGTGTGATCACTCAGCCTCCGTCCACTGCTCCAGGCTCCTGTGGCGAGAGACAAAACGATAAGAACCTGACAGTGATCCGAAACAGGTCTCTACTTCTACTTTCTTTTTGTTCCATTTAAACACTTCCTTTTTTTTTTTAATCTACCTGTACTGCTCTGAGGTTGCCACTAATAAAGTCAGTGACAACCTGTGCTGAGTGTGTGTCATTTGTGCATGTGTTTGTGGAGATGTAAAAAAAAAAAAAACAACAAAAAAAAAACAACAGGTTGTTATGTGTGAAGAATGTGTGAGTCAGTGACTGGAGACATATACACATTATGTGACAAAGTCTAAATGCAGGTCGGTTCTATGAAAGGCATCTGAGTACTTTGAAGTCCATTCATTTGTTTACAAACTGCAGAGGGGTCCAGAAAGGTCCATGACAACAGCATTGTGTTACAAAGCCACATGAAGCTGGACTTGGTTCTGACACATCAGGGGGCGTCGATGCATGATGAGCCCAAACAGAGCTGGGAGCTGCACCGTCACCTTTTACAGGAGAAGACCTCGTCTATTCCATATCGGTCTTAAAGCCTTTGGGCGGTGCCCTTTTAAGACAAAACTACTGTAGGCATAAAGGGTTGTTCTGGCATCACACTCAAGAGATTCACGAACATAGAACAGATTTTAGACAATGAGGACTTGAGTTTGGTTAGAGCATGGATCACAGTGCAGATAAGATTCATCTCGACAGCCTTCAGGGGGCTTGACTCATGGCATTGGCTGAACATAGTGTAGTCCCCCTTTAGATCAGAGCTTGTGAGGACCATAAACTCCATGTAGCACCAGGGTCCTTTTACAGCTACAAGACCACGTCTACATGTAAGCGCAACAACAGAGAAGAGTCACATTCAGGATGCTGTATTGTTACTGGCTGGTCACTGGAATGGCAGGACAGTCATGAGCAGTAAGAGGCACCGAGAGGAGAGAAAAGAGAGGCAGTAATGTCCACCACTACGGCAGGAGGCGTTTCTCAGAAGAACTACAACATGTTTCTGTTTTGTACAGACTGAACGAGATGTGAAAGAACCAGAGCTAACATGTAGCAACCACAAAACACCTCAGCTGATACAAATTCATACGTTTGATCAGGTTTTAAAACGGTTGTATGTTTTCAGAGTAACATGATACTAAGGTGGTGACTCCTTAAGCTTGGGCAGCAGCTCCCCTGGTGGGCCTTTAAAGCACTGGAGGTCATTTAAAATGTTCACAACTACTTGAAGTTCTTTTTGTTTCTCAGCATTTATATTTCTGCACTGATGCTGTAGGAAAGCCTTTCCTACATTTGTTTCTTGTTTATGCAATAAAGTACTTGTATTTTAGTCTCAAGTGTTCATCAGTCTGGACACTAAATTGTTTAGATTTTTTGAGTTGGGCGATGGATTATTGAGATTTGGGAATGGCTAGTCTAAAAGGATGACTTGATAGTCCTGCTGCAGTTTTAAAATGATGCTACCTTGGGATGTGAACACTTCTGTTGATGGAGTTGTTCACTGCAGTGCTAGCACTTTGGCCCTTCTTGCAGGTTAACGTCCTCCTGCTGAATGCGGCTACACGTTACTTTATTATGAGCTAGTTTATCTGAGATGCTCCTACGTGATGCCATCTGTCCTCTGTGCAGGTTTACATCATGGCAGTAGTGCATTAAGATGAGGCCAGTTTAATGGAGCTACAGTTCAGCTTGTGACTGGAGGCAACATTACATCTGAGACACAACCTTTAACAGACATTTTAATATAAATAATCTGTTTAACTGACTCGGGATTCTGGTGATGGGATTTAATCAGTCAGTCAATTTATTGCTCACATCATTTAATCATCTAGGTTTTGGAACTAAGTCTAAGCATGTCAAAGGGAAGCATGGATTGACCACAGACTCACTGTCAGTTTAACTGTGATACAATAATTTAGCTCTTTAACATCTTGGGCAAATTTGCTCCATTAAAATTAGCATGTCTTTAATATGTCCATATATCTGCAGACAACCGTCACTGGCTTCTCTGATATGGAAATAAACAACAATTAGAAAATTCTCAAGTCTTGATAGCCTCCGAGTGTCTTTATCCTCTGATATTTCTGCAGCGTTTAAGCACAGTGGACTTTCAAGATGGGATTCCTTGGGAAGATTTTTTGCGTTAAGTCGAAAATGAATTTAAAAAAAATGTATTTGATTATTTTTAAGGCGAAGCAGTCGCCCCAAACTCCATGTACAGAAAGAGACAGTCAAAGTCCAGACCAACAGCCCGGGGTACAAAAGAAGATTTTCTTTTTCTAAAAAACCCACCCAGATCAACCCCAGCAGTATCAACAGGTTTTACTTCTAAACTGCAAACACAGCCCAACCCAGTGCCACAAACTACTTTTAACGTTTTAGAGACATTTCACAGCAATGACGGACGGAGCAATCCTGTCAGTTTCCAAGGTAAATGCACAGTGTGACGTCTGCACTCATAGACTTCGGTCTCAGGTTACACTCGGGAGCAGCTGAGTCACATGTAAGTACACGTGAGAAATAAGCTACACCTATCTGGTACAGCGTTTGGATGAATATCAAACTGAGTTTTCAAACAGCTCAGCTAAAATGTGAGCATAAACATAGTATATTAATAGTTTGAATGAAGTAATTGGTTTAGTGATACTAACATGGACTATCGTTTTGTTTAGAAAGGTGAAGCAGACTGGCTTACATGCTTGTGCATGTATTTTGGGCCAAAGCTGCTCAATGTGGTCTGAATGTTGTCAAATTCTCTTCAAGAGAACCCAAACAGAAATCACATCTGTGGGTTTTAGATTGGACAGAACATTTATTTCCTGTTTAGCAGGTGAAGAAGAGATGAAGTATTATATTACTAAGACTTCCAAAAGTTTTTAACAGAATGTCAGTGGAAAATCAACCCATGAGTTGTTGCCTCGGACTATGTTGTCCTTCACATTGTTGAACGTTACGTAACCTGCCTACTTCCATTGCCAAAGACCTTTTAAATCAGGTAAAAAGATCAGCACAGGCTGGAAGAAGACAACCTGAATACCTTGTATAAGATTGAAGGTTTTGAATCTTTGTGTTGATCTGCTTTCAGAATGATGGATATAAAACCAGCAACTCTCAAATATCAGCTCTGTTTCACACGTTACAAACGTCATTATTTCTCTCATGCATACATACAGAGAAGCAAAAGTACTACAACCACACACACTGCACGGGCTATAATGCTTGAAATCACATACACACACACAAAAGATTGAAGGAAAGAGATCTGCACTGTGATGCCATTCTTTGTAAGTGTGATGCCAGAAGCCCTGTAAATGTCACTGTGAGGAATGACGGGAAGAGAGAGGACAGAGAGAAGAGAAAACTGAGCATCTTGTATTATAAACATGGATGGGACACTTACCTTACTTGTTCAGCTGATCTGTGTAAGCTTACTTCTGGCTGCAGTGCAAACATGTCCAGGCTTTACTGTCCACTGACTTCTACTCATCGTCAATGTAACCCAACTGCAGAGAAGAGCCTCTACTGTGGCCTGGGGCAGCCCGTCTGACAAGCTGGCTGACAGCAGCTATCACACCTCATTTATCCAAACACATGAAACAGTCACACAGCCACACCAGCACAACACTCATCTTGACTTCAACCATAAAGGTGGACAGGACTTCCTGCCTCAGGCAGGTTGGTGAACATGAGGTTCTTCAAGTATACGATGGCAGTTTTGGCCATCAGTCTTTTTAGGGTTTTTTTTTTTTTTTTTAAAAGGAACTATTAGAGGAGGATTGTAGGGGTTAAAAGCCAAGAGACTTTTATAACAAATTTGGACAGGGTAACTTCTGAGGAATTTAAGTGTCAAAATTGTGATTCCAAATCTCACAACAATAATGTAAATAATGAGCAACAAATAGGGAAAATCCCTTTTACAAAACACTAAGGAAATTTCACGGTCTAGTCTTTGTTTTAATTTTGCCTGAAATAATCTCTAGAAAGGACAAACATCTGTAATACTGTTAAACGTCCTGCTCAGGGTCAGGCTCCCATGGGTACAGGGTAACCTGCAGGAGTGAAAGTTCATGGTTCATTACCTGAAAGCATTGGTTTATGTTTACATGAACCAAATCAGGTAGCCAGACTTTAGTTACTACAACAATATTTCTACATTCATTTTATTTTTCTTATGCTGCTCACATGAAGCTTAAATCACCTTTTTAAAATTAAAAAAGGGGTCTCTTCGGGGTACATTATATTTTCAAATTTTCTACATATTCTTAAACTTGCTGCTGGAAAAGGCGGGTCCAGATTTGACTAGAGGGAATTGGGGGTCGCAGGTGAGTTCTGGTTCCTGTAGACCTGCACCTGAAGCTAAAAAGTAGTTCCTGCGTAGTTCGGTGAATGTGATTGGCACAACAAATATAGACTTACAAACTTCACTGATGTAAAGTTTCACCTTTCATTTCTATCTGTAGACTTGTAAAGTCAGACATACTTTAATGTGGAACATCAGTTAGGAGTCTTTCTAAACCAAATGGTTAACAATTTGGAGAGAATGTTGATCAACGGTAGTAAGGAAAAGTATACATGTAGAAGAATTAGGGTTAACCGTAGGGTCCATTCCCACCATGTGGTTCAATTTGGTTCAGTACGATACACAAATAGTTTGGAATAGTACCAAAATAAACAATCTTAACCGCCTGTTCGTTTTTTTTCTTCCTGTCTGTTGGGATGCGAAGCGTACTGATCCGATCCTAAAAGGTCGAGCTAGACAAACTGCAGTCTGTTTATTGGTCGAAAGAATCATCACTTCCATTCAAAGAAAACACAAAACATTGCGTCTGCAAGAGTGTAATTTCAAGGCATTTTAGCGATTAATATGTGAGCGTGTATCATTGTCTCATGCACGACTTCGGAGGTGCAGACCTTCCTAGGGATCATTACCGTAGAGTGCGGTTAGGTTGGGTAAAGGTGAGGGGCACGGGCAATCAGGAGACAATGGGTATTAAAAAAAATACTTAAAACCTCCTTAAAAAGTCTTTTATAAAAGCCCTTTTAAACAATACTAAAATTTGGATTGGGGAGTTGGCTGTTTAGGGTTAGAGGGAACTAGACAGCGCTATTGGCAATGAGGAAGTGTTCCAGTCTGTCTGTACGTTTATGGTTGTCACTTAAGTGTTAGTTTTGTGCTCTGCTTGTATTGTTACTGTCTCATTAGTGACTGAAATAGTTGTGGAACAAGTAACTTATAATGTAAGGGACGGCTGTGGAAAAGCAAGGGAGGTCAGGATTTACGGTACCAGACCATACCAACTGTACTGAACCAAACCGGACCAAATCGTAACTGTATCTTAAATCTAAATGCTAAAGCTTTGAATTCCTTCTTTACTCCACACGATCAGCTGAGAGTTCTTGACATGGTCAATCCAATCGTACGTACTTTGTCAAGTTGAGGAAGACTAGTCAAATGTTTTAACCCGTTTCAAACTGAAGTCCAAGGTATAGAGCCAAAAGAAGATAATAAACACGTAGCCATTCATTGAGGTCCATATCTTAACAATGACTAAACAACTCCAACAGAAGCTTCAGACTTTGAATTACTTGATTTGGAAACTTCCTTTCCATTGTCCAACACCTTTAAAGATGGTCATACCTGTTAAAGAAAAACAAATTGTACACAACACCAACACACAGACATAACATTACAAGGTTTCAAATTCACAATACGTCCATGAGAAGTTGCTGAACTTTCTGGAGGATGTTCAGAGACGAGGTAAGATGAAAGTCTTTGTACTATTCTTCTAAGTAGAAAAGCTTCTGATAGCCAGGACAATATTAATAATTTCTAAATAAATACCACAAGGCTTTATTTGACTTAACTATGACTGATTGTTATAATCACAAGCAGATCAGACATTCAATTGTCTTTGTTGACTTTTCCTTCTCTAGTTTTTGTCTATGATGTAACCTTTTCTCTTGCAGATGTTTAACTTTCTTCATCAGGTTATCCAGTTAATAATAATCTATTAAAGAAAGAGCTGTTTCTAAATCAGAAGAGCCCTGCGTCAATATAACGAAGTTCACCTTAACAATCTTGGTATACTCAAAAAACTAACTAAATATTTGTCTTATTCATAACTTGGATTAATGATGGATTGAAGAGAATCATCAAGAAAGACTTAAAGATACATGGGATTGTGAGACATCTGAAATAAGGTGAAAATATTTTTTTACTATCATCAAAACTTTGATTAAAGATGGATTGAAGAAAAATCAAGAAAGACGAGATGAAATCTGAAATGAGCTAAAGATACACTCTAAATGGTTTTAAAACAGCTCCAGAATGAACATAGTTCTTTGGAATTCTCTTCAGAAACTCCACCACGTGTAGTCAAGTGAAAACATCATTTCCACTGCACGGTAAAGCTCATCGGCTTGAAACCATTCCTCTGTGGTTTTCCATTGGAAAGAGTTGATGGTACCAAGAACTTCGTTGTGTCAGATTAGATGCAGTTCCAAGCATTGGAAAATGGATACTATAAAGGTGATGGGAAAAGATGCATCGATTGCCATTTCTTTGGCCGATTCCAATTTCCAGTTTTTTTTCCAAGGTCTGACCTGCTGATCCAGAGTTTTACTTATTCCAATAATCCTTCTGAATAGAAAGGTATTAAGGTTGTAAAAATGTCTTTGCTCCTAACCATGCACATTGATTTTATGTTCTAATATGTCATGATAAAATAAATCAAGTTAAAGTGCACCAGGCTACTGGACATAGCTTTTCTTTAATAAAGTCCACAGTGGAATGAAGCACTGTATGTCACTGACATCAATCAGGGTGTACTTTGCCTTTAACAGATCAATCAGTAAGGTCAATTGGTGCACCTCTAGTGAAAACTGTGAATCACAGAAAGTTCACCTTTATCACCAGACAATCTACACGATTTGGATGAACGATTTGTGATGTCTGTGTTTGCACAGACCCTCTAACCACTCTTGATTATGGTGGAGAGGCACAAGATTTGAAGTGTACATTTCAAACCATTTTTTTTTTATACATAACTAGAATTACTGAAGTTAACTGACCACTTCAATTAATATTAATTACTGCGTTTTGTGTTGCAGTGAAAACACTAACTTTGTCTCGTGCCACATGGTTATGATGCCCAGCTAAGAACTCTTCCTACACGGAGCAGGAGATATCAAATAAAAATTAAGTCAAGCAAAAATCTGCACCAGTTCTAAGTGAGTCGAGGTTCACAGAGCTAGTACTCTGCTGTGTAGAAGAATCAAGACTAGAATATTCCTAACTTCTCAAAACAGAAGATCACAGAGTTATTCAACTGCAACAGGATTCAGAACAAGTCAATGCCTAATGAACATAAAAAAAATGTTGCAGTTCAGTCATGGATATCCTCATTTTAAAGAGCTTAATACTCACAGGTGACATCCAAACTTCTTCCATTTCTACAATTCAAAAGAGATTTACAGATCTACAGTCTTGATTGTTACAATAAGTTGGTCTACTCTAAATTGAGTTTTCCTGTTGTCTTTCATAAATAAATCCATTGGGTTTACCCGTGAAGTTACACTGCAGAGCTTGTTAGAGTCATGGCTCTATTATCTATCCATACTCCGCTTACTAAAGGGGAAAACATTTCAATATCTTTGTTTTTCATCTTAAATGCAGATGTTCTATTCCAGTCCTCTATATGGTGTCCTGTTGTTAAAACTAAGGCCACTTTTCATGTCCAGGGTTTAGATTTCTTTAATAAAGGACTTCTATGTCCAGCCGTACAGGCAACAAATTCCCAGACAGTCCAAAATCTTTACAGCTGGTCAAACCTGTTAAAAGGAAACATGTACACAATACAAACACATGTAATATTTCAGATGAATAATCTCTTATATTTTGTCTCCATTTAGGAGCCAAATCACAAGTAGACCTGTTGTGCAGAGGGAGCTATAAGACTTTACCTAAGAATAGGGTTATCTTTTACAGTTTTTTAATTTCATACTATTCCCATTCTTTTGTCATTGTTCGCTATATAAGAATGGAAGGACAGATAAAATAGGATGCAGTTTTGGTCCAAACTATGCTCCATGTCAGGCACTGTACAAATACTTACTGTTTAACAAAGAGCACTATATAAGTGGCTGCAAAGGTTCAGAAAAGCCATTTTTTGTTCCCATTATGTTGAAATCCAACCATGGTTGGGATAAAAAGTTGTATTAGAAGTTGTACTGCTGTAGGTACACTTCTGTCACTTGGACATGTAGGCATGTTTCTTAAAAAGTCCCCGAAGTATCGGAGTGAAACTAGTGCCAACAAGGAGCGCTCTGATTTATCAGAGGCATTGCAACAGTTATACTTGTCAAGTTTTAAAATAGTTTAAATGAATCTCAAAAATATGTTATGATTACAAGAATACTTACACTCAATTTTACCGCCCAACTTCTCCTACCACACATTTCTAAGAAGCACTTGGCAAGTGTCTGTATGGCGTCTAAGTGAATTCAAAATACCTCCAAAAGGGTAACGACTTTATCCATTGGAAAAAGCCATAGTAGCAACAGAGGGGTAATATAAAGGAATCCCCCTTGATCTTGAACATTTACATGATAATCAATAAAATGTTCCCATATAGCAGGAATCATTTTATGGTTGCAATCAGGGATTTAAATGTAAATAAAGATAATGCCATCAGGGATTTCAACGTTAACTGTATTAACAAGGCATTGAGAAAAACGTCTTCCAGAGTTAAAGGTAAAATAGAGATTTTTTTTGTTAGCTTATAGAGAAACAAAGGAGAATGATCAGTAAACATTTCGACTCGGCCTCCGAAGTCCATAGACCAAGTACGTAATCTTGGTATACTGATAGACTCGGATCTTACCTTTGGTTAGCCATATCAGAGCAATCTCCAAAACATTTTATCATCTCATTTATAGAGCTTGACCGATTAATCAGCCAATATTAGCTTATCAAGTGACTATCGATATCAGCTTATTTTAATCGCAGATACGTGCCAATATTACTAAATTTATTCACCAGTTCACAATAGCATTTAATTTGAGTTTTGTTGTACTTCACTAGCAGTTCTCTTTCACCAGCAGACGGCGCTATATGGATTATAACAAGCATTATCATTCTCCAGAATGACAAGCGATGCTGCACGTACATGCACAGTTACTTTCCAGTTGAGTGATTCATTATAAATCTTTCCCACAAGGATGTGATAACTGCATTTGAGGGATCTAAGCAATAAATGTCTATAGCTATATCTATCTAGCTCTAAAGACTTCATAGTTTTAAGAAAGATATCTGATATATCGGAATTGGATTTACTCACAAATATTGATATCTGTATCGGCCCCAACAATCAAATATCGGTCAGGCCTTACGGAACCATATGGCCAGAGACGCTCGTCCATGCTTTTATTTAGATTACGGTCGACTATTATGGTCTTCTAACCAGACTTCCAAAAAAGACAATAAAACGTCTACAGTTAGGGTTCTGAAAACTATTTAATAGACTTTCTGTTCCAATTTATTTAAAACCATAAGGTCTTCTCAATGCCAGAATCTAAAACTACAATATGATACCATTACAAATGGATTATCACTGAGCATTGAGAAAAGAGTTAACAATAATCTGCTGTATCAATTGTTTCTCACAGCTCTATAATGAACTGTGTACATTAATGTTTTGGTTCCAATTATGGGCCATTGTAATTTCACAGTTAGTTTTCTTCTGAAAAGCAGAAAGTTGATCATGGAAGGTTGTTGTTAAATATGACCCGATTAAGGATATGAGTCAAGGCAAGGTTTCTTTCCTGGCAAAAGGGCAGTTGTTTTTGGTTGTGTCACCAACAACCACTCAAAGCCAGATCTGAGGAAAAAAATCCAAGTAGTGTGGTGAAGAGCAGCAGCTAAGAGTCTTTGCCAACAAATCAACTATAAAGCATGCTCACAGAACTTTAGCCAGGCAAAGCTAATGCCACATAAAAATGTATCTGTCCAATGTAATGTGCATGTAAATCCAAATTCAGAGGTAAAAAAAAAATACTACCAATCGTCTTCTTTCTCTGTAGTGATGAGATGCAAAAGGATTCACAAGATGGAGAATGTGAAATGCCCCTTTGAGCAGAGACAGTTTCCACAGCAGTGCAGTTTACCTTCCACATTCTTCTGTAAGCCAGGGGACAGAATCAAAACTCCTCTTCTTGCAGGTGCAGCACAATGATTGCTTTGAGGGTGATGTTCAACTTGTGCATGTTGAGGATTTAAAATACATGTCCATTTTCAAGGTCATGACTCAGGTTACTCTAGTGTCATGGCGCTCTATGAAGTCAATCCAAATTCCAAAAGCAGTACTGAGGATAAAAGGTCACTTTGACCCCTTTTTGAAGGATTTCCCCATTCTTCCTTTGTTCTGCAGTTTCTCATGGTTATTACACTGAAAGTTTAGTTGAACCAAAAGAGTAACTATGGTATATAGACACACAAAAAGTATGTCAGCCAGTCCTTTACTTCTTTTTGTTTGCCTTTCAACAGCGTTATAATGGTTAATTTGACTTTCATTGTCAAAGGTGAGAAATAGATAATAATTCTCATCTACACAGAAACCAGCTACCAAATAACAAAGGTTTGCCCAAATGAATGGCTTGACTGTTTATAATGAATTTGCAATAGTGTTACCAAATTCTCAAAGGAAAAGTAGTTAATAATTTTAGGAGAAATGTACCAAGTAATTAGGATGCAATTGGAGGATTGGGCAACTGGGGAAACTCTAACACTAGACTGACTGAACATATGTGCATCTTAATTACTTGCTAAGCCAGTCTTTAAAAGGCTTTACTGGAAACAGGCTAAACATGTTGTGAACATGTCACTACTGTAGCTACTAAGACTACTCTTCTTTAACTTTCCTGGATATTATCTAATGGCTTCAATGGGTAGATGTTGTCCAGTGGAAGTAATGTGTTGATTAATTAACTAATAAGGAGGTCCATAACTTTGTTTGCTGAGGAATGCATTAAGCTCAATACATCCACATACAATTACAACTACCAATAAAATGGCAACACAACCATAGACTGCTAATTCAGGCTTTTTTGTCCATCTTGTGGACTAAGACATGGATGTAGCAAACATGACATCACCCGGTGTTTTGTGAACCAATGTTTTGAAGCCTTTACTTTGTCAAATTATGGCCATGACAATAAATATAAATTGGCAAAGCCATCATTTCCAAACTGGTGGATATCAAGCAAGTTAAGTTCAGTGAGTCAGAAAAGTAAAGGCGATGCCCAATATTATACCAAACCCATTCCTAATTACACAAAGCTATCCGTTTCTTTTCAAATGATGAGTTGCACAAAACTCAGTCCAAGTACAGCTGTCATGAAAGGGGAAATAAAGTTAAAACCCACGTTGAAGAATGGGTTGTTGTGAAGTCAGAAAATGTTTACATAGGTCTTCGTGGGGATTGACTTGCTTTGGAAGCAACCCTCTAGGGACCATTACAGGAACTTCAGCTGTCTACATTAGTATTAGCTACATTTCTTGTAATAGGTTGTTCCTTGATATGCTCAACAACTTTGCAAATACTTCAATGGCACCTGTGAGCAGGAAGCCAGATATCAAAATGCATGTTATTAGTATAGTTAGACAGCATTTCAATGTAGTCAACAACCCCAGCTTCATCACCACACAACATTCACTAAAAAGATCTGCTGGTCACTGGTAGACCGAGAACCTGATCAGAATTGTTCCTTTTAAAGGACATTCACTCCCCCACACAAACATACCATCACAGGCTTTCTTAAAAGGTTCTATGTGTCATACCTCCGCTTTACTGAAGCATTTCTGTAACAGTAAAGTTATTCAAATACAATAACCATTGCAAGCAAGTGCACCCTCTCAAAAATAAAATGCTCAAAGTTGAATAATCCCACTCTGAACCGTGTTCGAAGAGTGAAACTGCAGTAACAAAAATCAAGTCTTGGACTCAGCACTTTTGATTCAACAGCACATTTGGCAAACAGACTTGTTTCTTAACTAGAAATGTCTGAACAGTGTCTATGCCACCTCTTGTTTACTTTATAAAAATTGATAAACACTGGAAAAGTAATTACATTTTCCTGTGATCTGTACCAGCTAGTTGCTGAGGTAAGAGGTGGAAAGCTTTTTGAGGGAGCCAACACGTGAAGCCTTGTGTTTTAAGATAGGATGTTTCACATCTCTTAATGAGCGACATCAGGACTGAAGCAAGGATAACACATAGACCCCTTTATGAACTAATGTGACATATATCAACAATTTCTATTTTAGTTTTTTGCAAGTGATCCAATTGTTGGGATTTGGTTTCTTTTTAAACACTGTGTTAATAGTTTTGGGAATAAATTATAAAGGTTTGTCCTGATAGAACCAACGTCTCTTTATTGTAATACATGCTTAGACTCCAAAGGTATGGCACAAAACACAGCCATAGAGTAGAGAAAAAATTTACAATTATCACTTCACGGAGACTCACAGAGCATTATACATCTAGAAAAGAAAATTTTACAGGGGTCAGAAAGATGCATCTGATCACACCAGGGTGACCGATCTTTCCTTACTACTACTACTACTGACAATACAAAATAAAAATGAAAATATTGACTTTGTGAAAAAAGCAGGCTAAAATGCAACAATTTAAACTTAAATACAAGAAAAGCATCGTTTTAAAGAATCTGTACAAATGCTCCTGCAGGGCGCATCAAAGGGAAGCGTTTAAAAGCGTGGTTTTTTAGCGGGACCATCAAACTCCTCGCGGACTCGGCCATACCCGGCATTACCAGGACCCATTCCCCTGGGACCCCCTTGGGCAAAGCGCTCATTGCGCTGTTGGGATCAATATTGTGAGGGAGGCAGATACGAAGTTGGAATACAAGGAATGGGTTGTGTTCAGTGCCCGAGCACACAGTTCATGTCCATTTGGAAGTGTGTCAAAAGGTGCAGTAATAAGAGGTGATTTGTTTTATATTATGAGCAGATTTAAAACACAACCAGCAGGAGACACATCCGAAGAAACGGTTCGATCCAATATGAAGATCCACAGGTGCCACAGGTTACATACGGAAAAGGAAGAGAGGGTAATGCTTTCGTTAGTCAGTGCCTACCTAGTATGGTCTCTCCTGTGCATGCCAAGACTAGCCTATTGTCGATACTACTCACTTGGTCTAGCATTTTTTAAATGCTGACCATATACTAATCTCTTCATGACTAGGGCTGTGCCCCAATAGGAATTTAGTCAATCAAATTTGATCTGGCTGCCCAAAACAAGGGTTTCTTTTTCAGTTCAATGCACACCTAGCTCCTATGTCAATCTACACAAGTCATGTTTTTAATTTTATTATTACTCACAGCTGTAGCACTGGCCATTAGCTGACATTAAAACATGTCCAGCTGAATACTTTTTTGGGTTTCAAGTCACTCAATGTACACAGGAATCCTTTAGAAATAAATACAAGCTGGATACCAAGACACAAATCAGATTAGTTCAGCTCACCACTTCTATAAATGTCATTTCTAATATATATATTTTTTTTTTTATCTCCTGGTAGTAGGATTGGGTTTATATTTCTGATTGACAATTCCAAAATGAGACTGACAGGGGACAGCCCTATTCATGACCATTTAATACGAGAGTGGATAACTGTATGCAAACCACTTGGTGGTGGTATTCAACAAAAGGGTATTTTTCAAATGGATAATTTATTATAATAATACATAAGGGAGGCCATTTGTTGGAGTCTTTTCAACATTGCATTTACGTTTCACTAACCCTGAACCGATGTTCAATGTTAAAAATTGATTGGCAATTTAAGAAATTCTGACAGACCTCAGTCAGATCTTAAAACAACTGATATAGATTATAGTTTATCAATCGTCCTGATGGCAACACAATGATAAACGTTTACATTTAAAAATATGAACAGAATCGGAAGTATAGGGGTACTGTGTTACTACTAAGACCATTGCTGTACCTAAGAATATCTGTACTTGTGTATACATTGAGCACAACAACTTTTCCAACAAGTAAGCAATTTCACATAAATATGCAAGTTAAATGCCAATGTAGACAAGGGCTGTGAGAAACAGTGTCTCAAAGTCAAAACCCAATCAAATGGGAAAGATTTCTGCTACAACAAGGGGCTAATGCACAGTCGTAGTTAGAAAATGAATTAAATAGGCAGAATATGAGTAAATAAGTATAATGAGTAAATATCTTGAATCGGATCCACCCAACTGCAAACTGCTCAGCGGACTATTTACCAAAGACTTTTGATGAGTTCTACTACTTGGAAAACCATTTTTTTAAGCATACATGATGTGGGTTGCTTTAAATAATATTCAAGCCGTGCTTTAATAAGCATCAGCAACCAATATTCGATTTGTGAAATTTTAAGTGCGCTTCTTTTCCAATGCACATGTTGCACAGCAAAAATAAACTATTTATTAAAGGCTTGATTAAAAAGTTGCAGAAACGTGTTCCTTTCATGACCTAAACTGTTCACACAGGTTGACTGTGTTTATTGTTAACGGCCATCCAGAAGTAACCTTAGCATTGTTGCTACAGGTCTTCTTGAAGCCAAGCTCAGGTAATGTCCAGTATTCACCGATACCACCCTTGACATATTTAGTCACAAGTCTTTGCCTGCCCCATCAATTAATCATGCCGTCATAATCTTTAAATTCAAATTGTTTAAACAGTTGTTCCTATTATACCGTCAGCCTGCACTAAAAATCCTTACAAATGCTTAATTACCCAAGAGATGCTGATGAGAAGGGAAAGTTTGCTGGTACAAAAGATGAACTACAGCCCTACTCCTGGTACATTGGCTTGTAGCACAAAATAAGCTTTGAAATGGACTTCATATTGCCACCCGAAAAAAGACAATTTCATATACAAGCTAATTAGCTCATATGACGTGTGATACAGGTAACTCCTAGTACAGTAAGAGAAGGCGGTTCAAAAGTTTAAGAGAATAAAATGGTTGTTGCCATTCTGCAGCAGGTCAAGAAAAAGTGCCTGTCAAGCTCACATCAGACAGGACTTGCAAAAGCAGTCAACCACGCAAAGGTGTAATAAGAGTGCACTGATGCCTGAATACAGAGCTGGAGAGCAATGTCTTTTGTTTTAGTGCAGGTTGACGGCTTTATAGCTGAAAAGGCTTTATAACTCATAAGACAGTAACTGATGGGGCTTGGCCTGCCATTGAAAAAACTCCCTCTCCCGTAGGCAGCAAAACTGTCACTTTCAACAAACAGCGATCCAGACAGCTGGGAGCACAGAGCATCCAGGTCGTCCCATCCTGCTTGGCCAGCTGGCCTTTGTGTTTACCAACAGCTGGGAGTCTCTCCAATAAGGAGAACAGGCAAACAAACTTTCTTTAAAAACTACTGATCTCCCTAAAAGAGGGATACATTACCATTTCGTTGCCCATCAGGCCTCCTGGAGATGCTCCCATTCCTTGCTGTCCCAGTCCACCCATGGGGAAGTTCGGGTTGGCTGCACCGAAGGGCATATCTGACAGAAACATGTCCACAAGGCAATGACTGCATTAAAACTTAAATTTCACATGCTGCCTGTTGATGGCAAAGATTATTAGTACAGGACTCCAAACTAGTGGTATATGGACTGATTAACAGTATGTTTATGCTGCTTTCAGGACAATAGAAACCAACAAATGAGGAGTAAAGCCCACTGATGGCTTCCCATCTTTACAGACAGGTTAACTAAGCTAAAAATAACTCACCTCCCATGCCACCGGCATTCATCCTCATTTCCCTGTCCCTCTGTAACAACAAAAGAAAACAAAATAGCCATTAAATCAGCTTTATGGTGATAAAATAAACCAGTACATATGATTAAGAGTTGTGTATTCTTATATATGGTTTAACTCACATCCATGAAGTTGCCCATCCTGAATTTCTCCTCACGCTGACGTCTCATCTGTTCTTCCACCTCTCTTTTGCGAAGCATCTCCTCCTCCCGCCTGCGACGCTCTTCTTCTTGCCTGATGACAATCAGAAATGTTCATTACTGACTTCATTTTGTATAAATCTACTCTCTTTTTAGAACAGACAATTAGTATAGATTCAGGATGTAGTGCATCCACCAAAATAGAACAGAATCCAATGAAGATAAATACCTGATCTGCATTTCCTTCCTCTTTTGCATCTCCTGGCTGTGCAGCTCTTCCATGCGTCTCAGTTCCTCCTGTCGCCTCAGCAGATCTGAAAGGAAGCATAAAACAAACACATTTAACTGTGGCACTTACTAACTACGGCTCTGACTATACGAATGACATCTGTTCTAGTGACTAAAAGCTGAACTTGGTAGCCGGTCCTGTTAATGGTGTCGTAAGACTAAACTTGCCTTGACGGAGCAGGTTGGCCTGGTGCTCATGGAAAGCGTCCTCCATCTCGCTCTCCAGCTTCTCACGGGCCTCGCGCATGTTCTTCTCCACCTGCTGTCTCTGCTGCTTCTCCATTTCATCCAGGGACTTCCAGCGCTTGGAGTACTCAAATTCAAAGGTTCCAGGACGAGCGAAACGAGGAGGTTCCTCACGCTCTCTGTAGAAACACAAATATAATATTGATTTTTGATTGATTCACACAGATTGGTTAACATCTGCCACTCGGCACAGAAGATTGATTTTTAACAGCTGCCAAGGCTGAAGCAACCCCCCCACACTTTCACATCCTACCATCTGCTGATTACAAACCATGACTTGAGGCACTAATTTGCATGATAAAGACGCCTGCTTTACAGAGCCTTAAGTACTCTTATCAAATCCAAAATAGTTTTATATTCAGAAAATCATTTGTAAAGCTTAACAAAGTGCTTACGCTTGATATCTGGGGTTCTTCTGTGCCAATTTCTCTGGGAGACCATCTTCATCATCAAACTGCTCCAGGGGTTCCACAACAACTGGACGGGGAGACCTGAGGATTATGAATCAAACAGCAGGTAAGACACAAGCAAGGATTACAAGTTTTTATTGGGGCATATCTCACTGAAGACAATTCAAGGGTGAACTATTTCAACATCCACTGCACTTACGTGGTGAGAAGGAAGACGCCCTCGTTGCATCTGTCCAAAGCCTTTCTGGCTGCAGGTTTGGAGGCAAACTCGACAATGCCCTTGCCTGTAGAGCGCCCGCGGTCATCGACAATGACAATGGCCCTCTCGACCATTCCAAACTGTGAGAAAGCTTCTTCCAGGAGCTCGTTTGAAACAAATGGTGACAGATTCTTCACGGACAAAGCTGCAGAGTGTGTGGCAAATCTGACACGCAGGGGTCTACCCTTCATGGGTGTGTCATCCAACTCAGCTTTTGCTATCTCTGCAAGTGCACGGGACTCCTGCAAAACAAACAACCTTGTTATAAGGAATCTTAATTAATCATTGTGATGCTAAATCCCAAAATAACCAACAAATGATTCTTGGCTTCATCCAAACACTAGAAGAAACGAATAATAACATACACATGTGCTGAGTAACATACATAAGCGCCAATCTAACATCAATGATGATTCAAGGGTGGTATATCTTACCAGTCGGATGAAACCAAAGCCTTTGCTTTTGTTGATGAAGACCTCGCTCGGCTCTCCATATTTTGCAAACAGCTTCTTGAAATCTTCCTCTGAGAGGTCGTTGGGCAGGTTTCCGATAAACAGACGACAACGCTGGGTGTACGTCTTCTCACCGGGCTTCAGCAGCATGGACAGTGTTGCCTTGAACTCCTGTTAATGGATGATAACAAAAATTAAAGCTCAATCATTTTGTTGGTTTTTTTTTAAGTGTATCTTCACCAACTGACTTTACAGACAGGCTTCAATTTTCGTTTTTCCTTTATTCATTTTATCTACTTCTGGCCCTTCTCATTTCTGAGACCTCTCCATTAGTGCATGTCCATAGGATCCTGTTTGTGTATTTCGGCTTATGTTTGTGTAGCATGTTTACTAGACAGAGTGTAAAAACAAATTTCCCCTAGCGGGTACAAATTATTATTAACCTTCCCATGTTGCTTTTATTTACTACTCATTTGTGTTTTCCTTCATACATCTGTTTTTTTCTGTTCTCTTCTTTTAATCCTCATATAGTCTTTATATTTAACATTACAGATTAATTGCCATTACTTGACATTGACACATACCTGTTGTCTATACTTTCTTTTCTCCTTGCTTTGCTTTTACAAATTTGTAAATTTTAGTTTATTTGCTTTGTCTTTTAGAGCACGTTGTAAACATATGTTTTGATGTGATATATAAATAAAAGGCATTATTATTATTATATAAATAACAGATTTTTATTTACAATTTCTTAACAAAATAGTCGCCTTTGTGTACCAACCACCCGCCCATCCCCCACACACGATGGTTACTCAAAGGAAATTAAATTTGACCTATAATTTTCTGACCAAGAAAACAAGACAATTTGAAGTTAAACGCGAACACGACATTCGCCCTGATAAAAAAAGCCACAAAAGTATTTAAAGCGACCTTCTCATTGTTCGTTAAATTCAAATGTTTGGTCGGTTTTGTCAGTTAACAAGATGGCGGTTTGCTTCAGCGACTAAACAAGGGTGCGTTTGTTTTAACCCTCGGTTCCCCCCAGCGTTCTCTTACATAGTGAATGCAGTTAGACTCCGCCCGCCCCGGCTGCGCTTTAGTTAAAATCGAGCACATCAGTAAAACTAAGCGAGGTAGCGTTAGATAACGATAAAAGTTTGTCGACTTAATTAATGGTTAAAGTTGCCAAAAACAATACGTACACTTGACTGGCCGTCGTCACCATCAGTCGAGTCGTTGTTGGACTTTCTCTCCGACTCTTGCCTGGGCCTCATTGGCGACGGCCCCGTCCTCTGGCCTTGATTTGGTCCCATCCTCTGGCTTTGGTGTGGTCCCGTTCTCTGGCCTTGGTGTGGTCCCGTCCTCTGGCCTTGATTGTGTCCCCCTCCTCCTCCTCTCTGACCCTGGTGTGGTCCCCCCCTCGGGCTCTGCTGCGGTCTCTGGCCCTGTGGAGGCCCCCCGCTCCTCTGGCCCTGCTGCTGCTGCTGCGGCGGCCCGGACTTCGGGCTCGCTTGCGGAGGCTGCTTCTGCTGACCGTTCGCGTTTGCTGCCGGCGACTTCAGCTGCTGCTCTTGGTTGGCGTTTTGAATCTTGTTTTCCTGCGTAGGTGGAGGGGATGTGATGGCTGCTTTCGGTGGAGGTGACTGCATCTCTGGTTTGGGTGTCTCGACCTTCGCCTGAGGAGGAGGAGTAGGAGGTGTCGGGGTTTGTTTCTGCTCCGGAGCTGCCTGTGCAGGTTTCGGCTGCTGCTGCTGCATCGGGCCTTTCATGGTGAGAGCCGGTCCGGGACTTGGCGGAGGAATAATCGGCTTCTGGGGAGTCATCTGTGGACCCTGCCTGTTCATGTTATTATTATTATTGTGCCCTCTTCGGTTTTGATTCTGATTCTGGAAAGGATGGTTCCTGAAATGAGGGTTTCCCATTAACCCACCCCTCATCGGACCGCCGGGTCCACCGCCTCTGCGTTGCTGGAACTGGTTCATCCCGAGGCCGCCGCGATTGTTGTTAAATCGAGACATTATCTAAGATTAAAATTAAAAATATTTAAAAAAGCGTTGTAGGGATTTCGTCGCTACAAAAAGGTCTACTACCGAGGTTTCCAGACGACAAAATGGCGACTAACCGTTGAGGTAGAGGTCTTTCTTTATCGAGCAGAGCGAAAGACGCCCCTGCGCCGCTCATTGGTCCGTTGCTCGACAAGGAGGAGTCTCAGGGGTTTCACAGTCAGAATTTCAGGAGCCGGAAAAACTACAATGACTTCTTTGTGATTCTTTGTGTTTAATGCTAATGCCGGGTGGCAACTAACATTTAAGGTGCATTACCGCCACCTACTATGCTGGAGTGTGGTTCCAGAATACCTATTACTAAGATAAGATAAGATAATCCTTTATTTATCCCACAACGGGGAAATTTACGGTGTTACAGCAGCAAAGATTGCAAACAGAAAGTGAACACAGTACAATTTAAATTAAAAAAAAGAAAAATTAAGAATGTACAAAAAAATAGTTTTAATTTTTTTTTTTTTTTTAAATGAAAAAAATAAAAAAAGAAACCATGGGGAAGAAACCATAATAACAATTATAAAAATAATAAAATGAATTATCTTAACTTGTCCAGTTTCTTTTATAATTTAGCTGGAGCTAATTTGAGAAAAGGTCAAACAAACTACATCTGATAGAATCTGTATTAGGCTGCCTGCCATTTCTCCTTGGACTCTTTCCAGCTAACCTGAGATTTTCCGAGACAAAAAAAAGGATACTTACTCTGTGCTCACTTCAGGCTAAACACTTTATTGCAACAGCCTGGATAAGCACTGAGATGCAAACAGTCAGACACTGTTTAAAAGACCTTTACACCTGTTTAGCCATGGAAAAACAGACTGATCGACTTAATTTCCGTAAGAGGAAAATACAGTTTCACTAGTAAATGGGGACCCTCTTTGGATCAATAAAATAGGCTATATATCTTCTTCTTTTGCCTTCGTCTCTCTTAGAATAAAATTTCTACTCTATATTAGATGTTGTTTACATGTTTATTTAGATTCTGTCATGAAGTATGGGGTGATAAAAAAAAAAAGACGCTGAACTCAGATGTTTTTTTGGGTCATTTATTCTGCATACAGGTGTTTTGGAAACAAACAAAAAAAAAATTGGAGAGACCTCAAGTCTCCCCTCATCATGTTACGTTATGTAAATCATGATTAAAAAACAGACACAAGAAGAGGCTGAGATGACAACACACAACAAAACATACGGTAAGTCCAATAAACAAAAACACGTGTAGAAAGTTATATGACAACATAGAAGAGAACAGGAGACATGTCACGTTAGGGGGAAATGATGGACTAGTGAAGAAACAGAAGAAGAAGAATCAAACTCAAAGGAAGCAGTTTAGAAAGCACTCGAGGAGATGAGAGAGACATTCATTGATTAGTGATTAACAATCAAAGCAGATGTCTTTCCTCCTTTTCCACGTTAACTTTTAAACATGAATATAGAACAGGTCAAAAAAAAATTAACATCCACAAGAAGGAAAAAGTTAATACACCTGATATAGAGAGAGATTTTTAAGCACACGACTCCTCAGAGTTACACTCCTCCGCTGAAGAGTTGTTCAATCAACAAGGTTTTATTTTTTACTTCTAATAAAATCACTCTTCGGTCACGTTGGAACAGCTTCTCGCTAAGGCCCTCTGTTGTTTTAAAGAGGTGAACTATAATCATGTCGGGTTTCACTTTAAAATCTGACCTTTTCTGTTTCTATTAGAGGGTTTTTTTTAATAGATTTTTTCGGGGATGAATGGGTACTAGTGTAGCGGAAAGACATACAGAGGAAGAATTATTTTCCCTACAATTGAAATGGTCGGTTAAGTGATTAAAAAATGTGTTTAAGGTATGGCTGATGCACTTGAATGGTAAAAAGATAAACGCTTTAAAGAGGAAAAGTCAGCGGGGGAAACAGTGAAACGACTCATGGTGTGCGGTCTTAGATCATGCAACTCACGCTGTTAAAGTCATCCCCCATGTTGGGTCAAACTCTAGATGTTTTAAAATGAAGAAAATCACAAGAGGTAACTCTGCAAAACCGAAACAGACAGCTCACATGCAGGTGTTGGAGGTTGGAAATAAACAGCACAGGGGGGCAAGAACATCAATTGGTTAGTTTTCTTTTATTTCAATTGGATTTAATTTCATATTTTCCAAGATGCTTCATCACACTTGAAGTTAAACAGTAATGTAGGGCCTCCTTTTTTGTTTGTTAGGAGAAAAAAAAGGGGCGTTCAAAGGTTAAGAGGTCAAGCTGCTGATGCATGACCCCTGCAGGGGGATGTTACAGCGAGGTGGAAGAGTTTGGTGAGAAACCAGCACTCACTACAAGAGAGGCAGGCTCTGAGTGGAGTCACAGTCGGACTGAATTTCACCCAGAGAAATCGGATGATGCTGTGAGCCGGGAAAAAAACCCAGCAGGAGACAGGAAATTGCTTCGGCTTCAATGGATATATAAACTGCAGGATGTAGCTTAGCTCCCAGGATGACCTCCGTAAAGTTGTAAATGACGCAGCCTTTTATCAAAACATGTTACTGTCGGTCGCCTCAGACACTAAAAAATCAAATATTTCCAGAATGATCAATTTCAGCATTTTTCTGTAAGTTTCTGCACTCCGGATTTTATCAATCACATTTCAATCCGTGCAAACTAAAGGAAGTTGGTCAATTTGAGCCAAATAAGCAAACAATTCCTGCCCTGATGGACATCATTTTGGGAAGTGAGATCCAGTCTGACTGCAGTGATAGTAGGGATGCACAATCTGTCCCATACCTACTTCAGTTGGGTATTGTGTAAATTGAGTCTAACACGGGGGTATCTAATCATCGTGTATCATGCTGCTTTAATATTGTCCATTTTGCTTAAAGGAAGAAGAAAGCCAAAAGTGTCATTTGTTTGGAGGTTTTTAATGCTCACACTGCCAACATGATCAATACCTATCCTCTCTGAATAACGGCCTCACACTGCTAAATACAACAAAACCCACTGACTAACCAACTTCCCCCATTTAACAGTCATAGTGTAAAGAGTACATTTTGAATTTGTTGATACCCAAATCCAGAGGAATCACTTAAGAGAGTAAAAAAAAAAAAAGAAGCCAGATTGGTGCATCCCTACATGTTGGTGCATCCCTAATCGACTCAATTTTACTCTTCGGTTTCCACCAAATCTCTCGCTAATGACAGAGCAATGAAAAAAGGGAAACAAAGTAATGGAGAGTAAAACGGCTCAAAGAAAGGGAAGCAACATTGGGAACAAGTGGAGAGGTGACACACAGACGTAAACTCAAAGCAAAGGGAATGTTGTTTGTGTGAGTCAGCGTCTCTCCCTCTGAGAGGCTAAGACTTGTGAGTGCGAGCACTTGGGTATGTTTATTTTAAAATCAGATCAGTGTGTTTGTTTGATCAAATCTGCAGGTAAAAGCGGTGTGGATGAAATTATCTTGATTATGTGTGTGTGTGTGTGTGTGTGTGTGTGCGTTGTCGACGTGTGTAGAAGATGGGGTTGTTGGGGTGCTCATGGCTGTTTCCTGTGGGAGAGCGGCAGATCAGGGGTGAGAGGTCAGTGTCTCAGAGGGTCACAGTGGGGGATGGGATGAGATGAGGTGAGGTCAGATTCGGGGCAAATACTTGTCGATAAATTCCCGTACAGCCACCATCTCCTGCGAGAGAGAAAACGAGAGGAAAATGAGTGATGTCATAGACTGAGAAAGACAAGAATCTTCATCCAAATGGCCGTATGTGGTTTATTAAAGGACACGTGTAAGTGCACCCGCTGGGGGGGGACAACTTTGCATCGTTAAAGTTTTTAAATTAATTTGAATTTTATTGATTGCGCAACATGAGTATTCAAATAAAGGACACATTTATTGCGATAAATAACACGCAGTCGGCGGTGCAGTACCTGAGGACAGGAGCTGTGAGAGAGGTTTGGATACGTTTTGAAGTTGACCAGATCAGGGTTGACTATCAATCTGAGTTTCTCGTATGTCATGGCACCAAACTGCGACGGGATCATGCAGTCATTCTCGCCGTGGCACTGCAGGATCGGGATGTTCTTGTTGCCGCTTGACGCCTGCAGATACAAACACAACACAGATGTAAAAGTGTGGTTTTCAGGAGGATTGAAGACAGCAGCACTCTGGTTTAAATGTTCTGCATTCATTTACTATATGACGGGTCGAAAGCTATGTGACTTCTCTTCCAGCGTGACCTTACCGATGGGAAACTCCTGTGAAGTGGTAACCAGCAGCTGAGGGCCACAACACCAGCCAACTGATGCTGACAGGTCAAGGCGGTATACAAGGACAAAGCCCCACCCTGAGGAGAGAGAGAGAGAAGTTTATTACTTGTTTACATGTCTTCATTTATTGTGATTATCGATGTTCCAAGAGACTGTTCTGACAGGACGGAAAGTCTAAAGTCGAGAAAACACCACTAAATGAGGTTTCCCAGCATCAGTGGGGAAACGGTGTCTGATTGGTTCGTCGAGTGTGGCTAACGTTAGCAGAGCTAGCACCACCAGCCTGCAGTCCTCCTTGCAGCTTACATGCGGTGATGCATTGCTTCGGTCGAGTGATTATGCATCACTTCAACCTGACACATCCTTCATACAACTTAACCTTTTCTAGATCAAACTCTGCCAAGTTGCTCCTACGAGACGCTGTCCGTTGTCTACATCTGGTTCATAGAGTAATAAGGTAGTGGCTCTTTACTGAAGCTGCTGCAGCCCCGGCTTGTGGCGGGTCTCTACGTCACAGTTTAGAAAAAGCATGTTACCAACATTGTTGGCTTGAATTCATACAAATATTAATAATTAGTTTAGGCGACTTGTAATCCTGGTGCTGACGAGCGAGGGGTGATGGTGTTAAATCTTTAAGCCGGTTATTTGGGCTCATCTCTAACTGTGAGCCAGTGTTTTCTTTTGTGCAAAACAACACACGAAGTCCTCACCTGAGAGAAGCCACCGAGAATGATGCGGTGCGGGGGAATCCCATTTTTGGCCTCATGTTCGATTATCGCCTTGACTGAATGGAAAAGAAGCACAAAGAAGTTACTCAAACATGTCAGTGCGACGAGTTTAATGCACACTGAACACCCTGAATGTTGAGACGAGGAGATGTGGGGCAGATGTGAAGATTTGCTACTACATTTATAAATTATCTTATTTTTTAAGCATTGTGTCGTCATGTCCCGTGCATCTAAAGTTAGATAAAGCTGCGTCTTCTCTCTCTCTCTCTCTCTCTCTCTGAGCGTGTTAGAACTTATTTAAAGAGTTGAATCAAATATCATCAATCAAAGCTCAAATTACTGCTGGATGAGAATGTCGTTCTCTCTTTTCATCAGCTTAATTATTGCTAAGCAGAGCAGGAAGCTACAGTAGCAGCTGGGAGTGTTTCCAGATGTGTATTTGTAATGATAGGTCGCCCTCTAGTGGACAGAAAATGCAACAACCACAGGCTGATGATAGTAATTCAAAGCGTTCTGTAGCCATGGATGTTCAATTTAGGCATTGATGAGAATAATATATAAAATACATAATGAATGGAGCCTGTATTAAATTAAAGGGGAATAAAAACCCTGTGCTTTGAACTATTTAAACACATCGTAATGTTGTTGTATTCTCTGGCGGGGCGGGGCGGGGTGGGGGTCTTGGATGGGACTCACTGTTGTCCGCTGCCCTCTTGATTCCAGACTCGTCCTCTGGGATGTCGGGTTTGAGGCCCATGAGGTCAAACCTGCACACACACACACACACACACACGCAGAGGCCAGCGTTTTAACAGATCAATAGATACAATCACAGTATTGTCAGTGCCAGTATGGGGGCCCTATTGTGGTTTCCACGGAAACAATGGCACCCACTGTTGAGCTTAGAGGCTGTTTCGTACATCACGCCAACTCACCAAGCGGGCATCGTCGCCTTCATGTTGAGAGTGACGGGGATTGAGGGCCTGCAGGAAAGAATCAAAAACAAAGATCTTAAACTCAAAAAGGAAATCATTTGAGAATAAAATCAAATCATCGTTATTATTTTGTTTGATTGTAAATGTAGAATTTTAATCACAGAAATTAGTCTTATACATCTGTGCTTCACTCTTCACAAACGTATCAATGAATACTAGTTGAGACCCCCTCGGAGCCTAGAGAAGACGAAGACTTACGCGTGGGGGCAGATGAACTTGACATGAGACGGCTGAATCTCCGTCAGAGTTTCCGCCCATCCATGCCTGAGAGGAGGGGAAAAAAAACAGAGAAAGGAAGTCTTTGATTCCAGCTTCAACTAACCGACTTCTTTACATCAAACCCGTAAAGATTACAGTGAAGTCAAATGTCTGTAGATCGTTATGTGATCTTTGAATGAAAGTATAAGTCACTTCAACACGTTAACATCTCCGCAGGGCATAAAGACAGACGACACAGTTTGAGTGGAAGTGAGTGTGCTGAGGTGAGAGCTTTTTGAACAAGTTCTTCATGATGTTCGTCGAGTTTTATGAAATTTAACTTTGTAAAAGTGGAGCCAACATTTAACCACTTCAAGTATCTGACGCAGTGAGAACAGAAACCTGACAATAAGACGAAGGCTAGACATGAAAATTCTGGAGGTTTGGATTCCCAAC
This sequence comes from Labrus mixtus, assembly GCF_963584025.1. Taxonomy (NCBI): domain Eukaryota; kingdom Metazoa; phylum Chordata; class Actinopteri; order Labriformes; family Labridae; genus Labrus; species Labrus mixtus. The sequence goes on along the minus strand of NC_083627.1, from coordinate 6,021,451 downwards.
CTAAACAAGCAAAACATTTCAGTGTCTACTAAATGACAACACTGTGAAAAGTGCATTGAAATAATTCAGATTTAAAGGTCACATATGCAAAAAAACACTTCAACATGTTTCTCTAACATGTGTCCCTAGTCTGTCTACAAATCCCCCAGTTATAAGAAAAGTCCATCCTGTCTGTCTTTTGCCTGCGCCACTCTTCAGAAAATGTGTGCTCAAAAAGGCCGTTTGGAGATTTTCCCTTTATGACATCACAAAGGGCAGTAGCCCCTCCCCCAGGTGGGTGACACTCATACAGCTAGGTGTTTGTTCTGCCCCCTGAGTCTGCCTTCTCTCCGTAAACAATAGGGCATGGAGCGAGAAAGCCCGAGCCGACCCAAGCCCTTGCAGAGAGGGGGCGTGGTCAGACACAGCTCATTTACATATTTAAAGGTACAGACACAGAAACAGCCTGTTCTGAGCAGGGCTGAAATAGAGGGGTTTATAGGCATGATCAAATACAGGATCAGAGTGGATTTACAACAAGGAACTTCAGACATGTTTTGGGGGGCTCTGAGACTTATTTAAACTTTTTGAAAAGGAGGAGAATATGTGACCTTTAAAACATCTGTGTCTGTGGGGATCTTTAATAGAGATATCGTGAATTACTGAGAATTTAATTAGATTAATCACAAAGAAAAACATGTTTACTGTCACAAGGGTCTTCCTCTAACACATCCTGTGTGTTACTTTAACCCGCTAATATTGTATTCCAGGTAATAAAAGACAATATAAAAAGAGGATTTCTCTAAAGAATATTTGTTTCTTTTTTAATATATGATGTAAACATAACTCACCCTGTGTCTCCCAGTCCATGAAGGAAGATCACCTGCAACATATTAAAAACAGAACGGATGACTCAGCGTTACGTCTGTTATCGTTATTATTAAAGAAGTTAAAGTGAATCTAAGCTCCTCTTCGACTTCTGTAATGAACACAATCAGCCCTCCCTGTTTCATCATGTTTATATCTGCTAAAGCGTGGCTCACACTGTGCGATTTTCCCCCGATTGTATAAAAGTCGGGGTGGCATGTCCGCTCACACTGTACGACTGAATCCTTTACGACGCCCGACCAGACCTTGCGATGTACGTGCTCACACTGTACGACCCGATTGTCGGGTACAGCCGGAGAGCTCACACTGTACGAGTGAAATCGGGACGGAGCGTTGACAATTGTTAATAAAGTTTAATTTGAATACTCCAACGGACGGCGGTTGGTGAAACAGAAGGAAGTGGAAGTTGTTGTGGGATACAGGAAATTTAAAACACTCGTAGATATAAGGATACAAGTTTCAGAAAAGTGCTGCACTAATGATCTGCCTACCAAAAACTCCCCCCCAAAAAAATGCCGGTTTGCGTCCTGCCACTGGTCGCCATGACTACAGTAACACGCAACTTCTGCCGGACTTTTCATGTTAAGATTTTAAATACTAAATATCAAACATGTTTGAAATAAATCGGGCCGTCCACGACGATCGCCGGGCAGATCGGGGACGTTAAGATTGTAACTTTGTTCCACTCACACTAAAAGATAATCTGAGCAGAGAATCGGTACATCATACTTTGACTATTATTGCCAATGTTGTAGCTTTAAATCTATCTTATTCATTGTTGTCGCTCTGTTTGTCTCTACCCAATACAGTTCGGCAGATGTTTTCTTCAGAGAAATCGTGTCTTGTACCCACATCCTCCTCACTGCGCGTCTGATCTGGAAATAAAAGATCATGTATATAAAACATGCAGTAAAAAGTAACGGAACAGTGTCGGTCATACAGCGGCCCGTTGTCAACAGACTGTTGTCATAGAGACAGGACAGACGTGCAGCGTGCTCCTGAGTGTACAGGAAGTTCTTTCCTGCCCGGAGAGAAACATGAAGTGGACACGGGGTCAAAGGTTGACTACTGTAATGGTCTTCTGACTGGACTTCCTAAAAAGTCGATTAAACAGCTGCAGCTCAGCTAGAATTCAGACCAGGACCAAAAACATGGAGCACATGACTCCACATTTCCACACTTCTGACATGTTTAAAATGTATCAACCAAGCGGAAACCTCCGATCTACTGACTCTGGTGACCTGGTGCAGTCCAGAGTCCTCCTGACTAAACCTGGCGAAGCAGCATTTAGTCTCTACGCTGTCTGGAACTGGAGCGGGCCGCCATCAGAGATGAGATGTCATCATGTGCCTTTGGATGAGCCTTTAAGCTTAGTCTTTATTTTGATATCATTGCACTTCACAAATAATTATTATGTAATCTAATTGTTTTTTAAGTCTCTTTTGACGTACTCCTGTTTTATCTGTATTGTAATATTTGTGAAGTCTTTCCTGTGTGATCACACTGAGTTTCCTTTGTGCATAAATTCTCCATAAATAAAGTTTCCTTGCCTAACTCAGTGTACAATATTCAAACCTATCTGTGAACTTCCAGGCAGTTTATGAGATTACATCACTCTTGTGAACAAGCTGTACTGCTGCTCCTCTACATGTGTGCCAATCTGTTGTTCTTTCCAGGATTAGCTCCAGCTATCAGTTTCCACACACACACTACTCCCCGCAGAGAAACCATGAAAGGAAGTAAAAAACAGTCCAGAAAGCTGACGATTCGCCGCTCGCTGGCTGGATATCAAGAGGATGTTAAAACGTTTGTCTTTCATGTCGGGTTTCAGAGCTTGGATCCCGTTTTGTTTTCTCTCTGCTTCTCACAGCTCCTTTTATCATTTTTACCGTCAGATCCAGCAGAGCATTGACACAATGTGCTGCTTACTGTGATGAACCTGTTACATCTCCTGTTACAGCTGCAGCTACAGGTGTGCTGATTACAGAGGAGAGGACGCAGTGAAACGAATGATAGAAATCATTTGAGGATTTTCCCCGTGTGGAACAACATTCAAAATTACGGCTAAAATGCAAATCTGTAAATGTTCCCCGTATTAACTTTAAGGTCAATCTGAAGATGCATTGAGGTACCGAATCCGATAATTAATAAACTATTTGTAATTTCATTTTTTAAGAAATGTAGAAACAGGCCACGTTCAAATCTTATTATTTAATTAGTCCTTTTTTGTGTGACCTGATGTCAGTAGCTCTTTTCAGACTGCCGATTCAAGCCGTGATATTTACGCCCCTGTGGCGTTTCGCCTCCAATCTGAATGTCATGGAAGGCGCAATTGGGGGACGAAGTGATAATAGAGGCGTTACAGAGGAGGGACGGTTTCAGTGGAACAAGTGGGGGAGCACAGCGCTGTGTGTGTCTGCATGTCTGACTGTGTGTGTGTGTGTGTGTGTGTGTGTGTATGTGAAGCTCCCGCTGTGCTGTGCTTCTACAACGCCGAAATGTAATGTTAATTCACAGACTGGGACAACAATATTACGCCGTTGTAGAATCAATATGAATGTACGAAGACGTGATGACAGCACAAAAAAAAGACGTCTGATAAAGGGCTACAGTTCTGCTGAGAAAAAGCTTGCAGAGCGTGCACGTTACCAGAGCACACTTCGCTCATTTTAAAACCTAAATATTGAAATCAAATTTGGCCCGTCCGTCCCTGAATTTTAATCGGCCGAACCCGATACCCCAGCATAGATCTGATCTGGTGCAACGCAGCCAGCCTGAGATAAATCTGCAAAAGAAAAGATTCAGTCTGATCCGTCACGACTCTTGAAGAGGGCCTTCTCTTCCTCTCATATCTGGAGCTCTCTCTAAGCTCCTTTCATGGGTCTCAATTTCATCAAAATTAAAAAAAAACAAAAAAAAACAGTGTGAGGATTGGTGCTTCAACTCACCACTGCAGTCTCCTTCTCCTTGGCAGACACCGTCACAGCCTCGGTGAGCAGCGGCACAGACATGTTGTTGCCACACATACACTGTAGAAGATGCTGCAGAGAGAAGACAGAGACACAGACGTCAGACGACTACACTTACATTACACATGTAGTCATGAGCATCAAGACCAAACAGAGAGCGTGTTATTCAACTCAGGAAGTTAGAACAGATTTCTGAAAGATGTGCACATCTCTCCAGTTGTTACATTTCTTGTTCCTGTGCAGCTGCCGGAGCATTTAACAGACGCTTAAATGTCTCTCAAAACAAAAACATTAATCAGCTTACACCTGAGGCTCTGGAGTCATTTGATTACATCTTATTAAATTCATGAAGACTGGTTTCCTCCGGTTAAAGTCTGAAGGATTAGTGAGCCGTGCACCTCATAAAAGCGAACAAGGACATTATATCCATGAGGGAGGTTTCTGTTTAATTTAGAAATCTATTAAAAATGTTTGGAAACCGTGTCATCGTCTGTCCAGCTGTGAAAAAGACGAGAACATCTTAATATGTTCATGTTGGTTAATGTTTAATAAACACAGCCTTCAAATGTTACTCAGAGCGACAAGCTTCAACGGCCACTCTGTGGGTGCTCGGAGGAACATTTTCGTCCTGTTTTTGGCTTTTACAGACTCCACACACGCCATACAATCACCATTATAACAGTAGTACATTCTTATGAAGTCGTTAAAGTGTTCGATACATCTGTACCACATGATGAAAACAACACAATCTCCGTTATTTAAGCGATCGACGATATGGAAGATCTTAAAAAAGACAGAAAGCTGCAGCGAGCAAATGAGAGCGAGAGAGAGCACCTTTTAAATTGCACAAATCGAGTTTCAATTTCGATTATGATTTTGGCTTCCGAGGATCATAAAAACAAGATAAACGAGATTAAACGAGGACAGCGCCTCATACCGTGTGGCGCTCGTTTTGTCCGTAGGTTTTGACACATGTGGTCAATGTTTAAACAGTTTGTTGTCCGATTTTGGCCTCAAGAGTTCATCACCTCTTACTAATTTTAATAGATTGCCAGTTTTTCAAAGTGTTCAGAATGGTAAAGTGTTACGAGTGTTTAAAGAAGGGGTTCCCAAACTTTTAAGCCTGCGACCCCCAAATATCAGAACGCCACACAACCCTTAATATCATTTTAGAAATGTACAACACATGTAATCTCTTTAAATTTGTTTCTTGTATATATTTTCACAATAATGGGTAAATAATTTTTACATGTTTTTGGAAGGAATCTCGCAACCCCCGTCTCAGTGTCTTGCGACCCCCAGGGGTCCCGACCCCCACTTTTGGGAGCCACTGGTTTAATGCATTTTTCTGCAATCTGGACCGTGTGCAGGAGACAACAGATTGAGATTAAAAACAATAAAAGGTCCCCTTATCGACGGCCGAGGACTTCTACTTTTGATGCTAAGATATCCAAACAGGTATGAATATCTTTAAAATTCTGGTATTTTAACAACCCTACATATTTGCAGAAGAGCTACTGACCCAGTTTACATGACCGTATCTGTGTCGGGATTCAGCGTGGAGGAACAGGTTAAAAAGAAATAGCTGCATGTTGATCGTCTTATTTCCACATTTGATGTGTAATTATCGTGTGTCCAGAATCATGACTTCTTTTCGTCAAAAATGTACATAAAGGATGTGAAATGTTTACAATATTCTTCTGAAGCTTGTATCCTGATGCTTTAGAAACACATCCAGACAGATAAAGTGGACGCGCTTGCAGAGCCGTGTCCAATAAAAGTCTGAATGGACGGCCTGGGCGGATGTCTGCTCTGTGAGTGCGCTTTCAGATATAATAAAGAAGTGCTGCAATGATAGAAATGTATAAAAAATACAGGAAGTTATATTCTATTGAATTCAGTATGCGCTGAAGGTCGATTTTCATTTTACATTTCTATTCATCTAAACCTGTTCGACAGGACGAGGAGAGCTCATTCAAAACAGGAAAAAAACAGGAAACTCGACGACACTTGTAATACTGTACTTACATTGTGTACAGAAGTATCCATGAAAGGCATGCGCAACGGATCGTTATTTCATCTTTATTGCGATGCGACTATGCTCTAAATAAATTGCAATAAACCATTTCCATGTCGTTGGGCGAGAGGCGGGCTGACACACACAGAGAGACAGTCTACCAGGCACAGTCACACCTACGGGCATGGGTGTTACAACCTAACAATTAACCTGACACGCATGTCTTTGGTAGAGAACCTGCAACCTCAGAAAACAGAAAGGCCCGGTCGTGACGAGGAATTGAACCAGCACAATGAAACAGAGCTAGCCACTCCTTTCACAACATTTTGATACAGTTAAATGTGGATAATTGGTGTCTACTTATGATCTGTGTCCAGTCCACTGAGCGTTTTTTTCTGAGCGCCAGCACATTTGTTTTCAATGAGTTAAAAGCGTTTGTAGCAGCATACGGCCACCTGGAGAAAAAAAACGCAGCAGCCAAGTTGCAAACAGGTTTTGTATAAAACTTGAAGAACAGCAGATACATAAAAACTGTGTTGCAGAAAGTAGGCACTCCTTAGTTTTTATAATTTACAACACAAACGTTGTTGCCATATTGAACGATGTTATTGCACATTGCATGTTTTTCTAACAACGTGCAGGGCTTATCTGTCATGTTGTGTTTTCACATTAGCAATCGACAGCGAGCAGCTCACTCAACAACACAGCCGACTCAGAACGCAGGCCGGGACAAAGCTGCACATACTTCTAACACACAAAAACCCACAATGCACCTGCTGCTGAGCCCACAGCAGAGGTCATCAGGTTTGTGTTTGAGTGTGTCGGGCAGGTTTCTGAAGTCAGCTAGTGACCACCAGACTCATTAACCAAATGAACCACTCCCTCTCTCTCTCTCTCTCTCTCTCTCTCTCTCTCTCTCTCTCTCCCTGCACGGTGAAGCGGCTGCAGGCGTGCACCTCTCTGCACCGTGAGTCAGACGTTCGATAACAGACATCAGATCAGGATGTTGTTTTACAGTAAAGCCCGGCAGTAACAGCTTTCACTCCTTAATGCCCTCTAACTTTGTGATGATGTGGGACAGGAGAGCGAGAAATGAGACGAGCCGGGCGGGTCAGACGGCGAGCGGTCTGATTGGTAAACAGCCGATGAGAAGACTGGGGGGGGGGGGGGAATGTCTCAGACGCTGAGGTTAATGTGTAAACCTGGAGCGGGATTATAGTCTACGGGTGTTAAAATTCCACCGCTGTTACGGCAGAGGAAGCTTAAAGCTGCCGCGCTCTGTTTATGTGTTTGCCCACATAAATTACCTTCTGAAGGTCAAAATACACGGAAGCTGGAGGTAAACGAGTGATTCAACGAGCCACAGTGTGGACAAAAGAAGACTGTTTTTGCACTACATCCTGACCTTTGATAAATGAGTAATGGCAGAATAATAAGTTGCAGGGTTAAAGCACCAGGAAATAGCCTCTTTCTGTGCAGCACAAAGGTCGAGATGAAATGTTAACGTGTTAAAAAGAAGGGGGAGGGGAAACTTCCTCAGTGGTTTTAAATATGTACGGGGAACATTGTAGCTGCAGAGCTAACGTGGCTATCTACTTTTCATGTAAAGTTGAAAAATATCATTTAGATTTGTAAAAAGAAATGTTAAAGTTTAAAGTGGAGTCCTGTCGATGGCGGTCTCCATGCTGGAAACTTTCAGTCAACCTAAAGGAGACACCAAGGAGATGGTCAGCCATTGGTCCGTCGGTGAGCCGTTGTCCCCCCTAGTTTTTGCGGTGTGTCCAGCCAATTTGACCAGTTGAACCAGCATCAGCGGTTGTTGAGAAGAATCTCTCTGATTGTCTGTTGGGAGGTTTCATTTCTCTCCAACTCTCGCCACAGGTTCAGGAAATCCCCTTGAGCGTGCCACTGTAGTATCCATGCTGTCACCCATTAGTGCGGTTTCTCCTTATTTGTCGCCTCCGCCTCTTCATTTCTTTTTCCACTAACAGACCAAGGGCTGACAACGCCAGCGCCATTTTCAACTTTTTAATCAGACATTCTTCTCCATTAGTAGGCTACCTATAATACGAGTGGTGCGCGACAGCGGTGTGAAAGTGGTCTTCTCGTATCATAACAACGGACTACCGCCGCCCCAAGTGGACCCTCGACGAACTGCAGGATTTTGAACTTCTGCAACGGCTTCATTTTCAACCACAGATGTTGTCGCTTGGACGCTATAGAGCCCGACGTTATGACGACAAGTTTGTCTTCATATGAATGCTGTGGGTAGTTCTACACAATCACAATATCGATAGAGAAGCTAATTTTTTGAAGTTTTAACGTTAAATCTGGCGTTGTTAGATTATGTCTTCTGTACGGACGGTTAATGCAGAATTGGTCTTTTCTTACATACATTTACAAAGACGTGCTTTGTTTGATCTGCCACACCATTTTGATGAAGATAAAGTTTTATATTTATTGTTTTTTCACTTATTTTTAAAAGTATACATCAGCCATTTCTCTGCAGAACCAGCCCTCTCACTTTTAGTCGCCGCAGTTACATTTCGCTAAAATTACTTTCTTTCATATTTCATTAGTTTTTTTTAATTTTGGTTGGTGCTTTCAAAGCTTGATCCAAAGGCAACTGGCCTTGGTTGGTGCTTTGAATTTACTAGAAGATGCGATTGCTTCTTCCAGTTTTCCACCAGGCATATTAAGCTGTGCTCGACACCTCCTTTTGGACCAAATGACAGGAACAAACTGTGATGTGATTAAAACGTGCGTCACAAGATGTTCTTCCACAGTCGTAAAATTTCTACTTCAGTGTTAAACGCCTTTTTATGTTTTTTATAACAAATGTAATTTTGTCGCATTTAAATGGGATCAGCCTGAGCCGCACAGATAATAAGACTAAAAGAAAGAGAGCGGAGGGAAATAAATAAAGATATAATGAGAAAAATACTCTGAGGAGTGAGAGGTGAAGGAGTGCAGGAACAACGGACAATCTGTTCCAACAAGTAGGACAAGCATCCAGGAATAGTTAGCATATGCAAAGAGGCTGTTAATCACTTGTATACCCTTTTTGTCCACCCCTTATTGTTCAGCAGATTAACAATGACCTGTACTGCACACACCCTGCATAAAGCGCCATGTGGGTTTTTCATGCACGCGCTAAGACACAATGGCTCGCTCTCTGTGCATCTGGAGGAGGCCGGCGGTTATAAATAGTGTCGTGCTGTGCACAAGCATCGAGTCCGATTCACGTTGGGTTAAAGAAATACTAAAAGAAAGGACTTGTAGTTCATGTATGTGAAGTCAATGTGATCTTTGATTTTGGAGTATCTAATTGCATTCATCGGCGGACTGTGCACTCTGTGAAGAACTGAATGGATGCAGAAAAAAAAAACCTGATTATTAATGATTCTTTGATATTCCACAACCCTTAATAACAAATAATAATGATGAATATTCAGGTCGTGGATGAAAATGCACAAACAATGCATCAACCTTTAAGGGAGAAGAAATGAGAACAAGTACTGACTACACGCTGGTGGTGTGGTTTTTTTTTTTTTTTAAAAGCTAATGTTCTGAGATCATCACTTTGTCTTTGAGAGGAAAAATAAGTGAAACGTTTTTAAAAAAAAGGTTCCCCTTCTGTCATTTAAAATATAATTTGTATTCTTAACAAATCCTAAATTGACATAATTTTGGAAGAAAACCAATGTGGTATTTTTTATTCTATTTCAATCAATTATCAAATATGTTGGAGAATCACTTCCTGTCCATCAGCCAGTCAAACCAGCTCCAACTTCTTTTCTCATCTAAATCAATTATCAAAGATTAAGGGCAACCATTTCCCCGTCGTAGCTGTTAACAGTAAACTGTCCTTATTCTTAGTAAGGTTTTCCAAATTTCCAATATAACAGTGTTTTAAAAGGATGCAATATCAGTTATTTTAATGATCAATTTAAATGAATTAAATAAATGATAAGTACATCAACGGAAATAAATTATGAGATGCTTTCCGGGTCATGACTTTGTGTGGTTTACAGTTAGTTTGGGCGGTGTGTTGCTCTGAAGTCTCTGACGTTATTTCTCGTCTCTGCTGGTTCGAGTCCAGATGGGGGACCCTGTCATCTCCCGGTCCCCTCACCCCTCTTCATCCGTCTATTGTCAACAGTCTCCTAAAAGCATTTAAAGCCAAAAGACCTTTAAAACGTCTCGAGGGGAAGTCAGGGTTTCTTAATTAGAGGAAGTGTTTGGATTACATCAAAGTAGGGCTGGGCCATAGGAACCAAAAATCAAATCTGGATATGTTTTTAAAATAAAAAAATGTTTGATATTAAAGAAAAATATTCAATAAATAAAGAAAAATGAATAAATAATGTTCCTTTCCTGCATAACAAAATACATACTGTGCTGTGTGATTTGTTATGCAAAGAAGGGAGAGAGGCGGAGCAGGGCGAAGAGGGACAGACAGTGAGAGGAGAAACATATAACCTTATTTTAATGCAACATGAACTACAACGATATCAAAGACATTGCCTCTGGAAACACATGATATATCTTTAAAAACTCGGTGCATGTCCCAGCCCTACATCAGAGTGACATTTACACTGCTGTGAAAGATCAAAGTAATGACTCTGATACTACTGGTTATGCAAGAAAAAAAGATTATTGTTTCTTTCAGGGTGACACAAAACAGGAAAAGACAGCAAGACCAGATAAAAGGACGCATGTGTTACAGCCAAGTTTAAGCAGATCACGAGTCTCCATCCTGCATGACTCCAATTACATTTAAGGCAAACATGAAAAAAACAGAAGCGTGCTGCAGTCAAACGACACACACACACACACACACACACACACCAGGCTGCTGCACACAGGCAGCTCTTTGCTCAGTGGCTACGGATGGCTGGCAAACAACAGGATAATATGCGGCATTGAGTGACAGGCATCCCCCCCCCCCCCCCCCCTCCTCCTCCCATACACCAGCAGATAACCCCATTCTGCACTGATGGAGGTTCACATCTCGGTTAGATATCACGCTTAAAAACCGAAAACCCCAGCAAATGCAAAGGCTAATATGATGAAAAATAAAAATTCAGAAGCGGCAGTTCAAGGAGAGGGAGCGAGTGGGAGAGAAAGGAGATAGGAGACAATGAATGGTTGAAGCTTAACTGTGTTATTTGACCCATCCTCATCATCCTCAATAGTGATGGCATTCAGCACTCAAGTTTAATCCCGGTTTAGCCACACACACACACACACACACACACACACACACACACACACACACACTCACTCTCTCTCTCTCTCTCTCTCTCTCTCTCACACACACATACACACACACACATCTACACAATAACCGGGGCTAGTGGTAGTAAGGTAGAGATGCTAGCTAACGTCGCACACACACACTAAACTGCATTGTCTTCTACCGGTGTCTTTCTCCGTCTACTTCAAGATAACCTCGCGCTTTTAAATTCGCGCCTCTAACACGACCAGGTTCGGTATTAGACACCTCAAGCATCGCGGTGCTCAAGTCAAAAACACATTTTGGACCGGGATAAAGAGGTGAAAATTACAACCGCGGCCCGCTAGCCGATACAAATTCATACACTCACCGCTTGCTGTCCCAGTTCTCGACGGAACGGAACTTCCGCTACTAGCCGCACACAAGCAGGGGGCGGGGATAGAGCGTGGTGACGTCAGTGCCTAGCAACGCCCTTCCGTAAATCAGCGCCAATGAAATAGGTCGCCTGGAATATAATGAGATTTACAATACAATAGTCACGTAGAAATTAATAGTGTATTATAAATCTCATTATATTCCTTCAAAGTTATTTTTATTGAATTTTAGATAATTACACACATTAACACAAACAGATCCCACCCCAATACAATCCCCCACCCCTTGCTGTCACTCACTACCTCGCCATAGTCTGTTGACGGCTAAAATTAAAGAATAGTTGTTGAGGCACTTGGTGAAAAATAAATAAAATAAACATAAATATACACAATTAAGTATTAATAATAATATTCTGATGTATAGGTAAGGTGGAATAAAAATAAGTACATTAAAAAATTAAAATAAATAAAAAAAGCCAGAAGCAGCATTACCAGGTCAGTAGATAAAATGTGTCAAGGGTCAAGGTCAAAGCAAATTCACTATTTATTCCTGTACATGTGTGGAGGGTTTGCCAAAGAATGTCAGGAAGGACAATTTCATTGACTAAATCTCATTATATTCCAAGCAAAGTTTTACATTCATGAATGTTAATTTACAAGGCAAAATCTATGCTATGAAAATGTGTGAGATAATAAAATCAGTATAAATACCTAAAACTTCAGATTAACTATGAGCAGCCTTTGTGTTATAATGAAACACGTCTTTTTAAATGTTGCTTCTTTCCTATATTTTCAAGGAGGTGGTTGCACCTTTAAAGATCTCATGAAGCTGCAGGTGTGTCAGAGGTTTAACACAACTTCAGAAGGTCAACACTTTTTTTATTTTATTTTTTATATTCAGGTTTAATTACAGATATTTTTCATCAACTGTTTATAGGTTCTTGTTTAAATGTCACATATATTTTTATCCCTGCACAGGTTATGTACATTTCTTGTATAAGTCTATTTTTAATTTCACAGGTTTAAGTTTGTTTCATCTAGGGGTATTCTTTAAATCTTTTTTTGGGGTTAATATATATGTATGGGAGGAGGGGGGGTCGGTTTTGCGGTTTAATTTGTAACAAATGTTTCATGTCATGTACGTCTTTGTAACCTGCTACTGGATGCTTTGAATTTCCCTCGGGATCAATAAAGTATCTATCTACCTAATTGTCGCCCTGATAAGAGGAAACCCTGCACACTGCTCCTGCTCCTGCTCAGCATCAGTATTTATAAGAAAACACTAAATGTTTTGCCCCCTCGAGCACACTTGACAAAGCTCCACAGGGACTGAAACGTTGTGTATTTTCTAATTAAAGCTGACGCTGAGCAGGAGCAAGAGCAGTGAGCGGGACATTCTCTTTTCAAGACTTCTATTCTGTAAAAATAACTTTATTTTGAGAGCATGACGTTTCTTTATCATCTTCTACATTGAGCTTCCTGTTACAGAACTCACAGGCTGACAGTAACTGCATGATGACATTAATAACAGAAGTAAGCTAATTCTCGTGTGGGGAGAGCGATAAAGTGTGAGGGTTATAAGACTGATGTTTGCAGAGTTCATTGCAGTAAGCTTTTGGTCAGAAGGCAACATGGATACGAAGTGTAAAGTTGTTGTTGTCATTTCATTATGAAGCGTTATGTTTTAAACCTTTAGTGCAGGATCTGAGCCCAGTCTGAGTCTCAGTACCTTCCCTCGACTCCACAAAGTGTGGCTCTCCACCAGGTGACAGCAAAGGTTCTGAGTTAACTGACTGATGCACCATGCAGATGTTTCATCCCAGGTAGAAACTCAGAAAACGAGCGCAACAGAAACCAATCAGAGCTCCTGTTCGGACACTTAAGAAGGCGACAGGAGGCAAAAATATGGAGTACTAGTCAGTGAGTGTGTTGGCTTTATAAATGCAAATAACAAATTACACTGTGGGCATTTAAAATGGTGCTTATGTGTAGAAAGAAAGAGGCTTCAAATGTGCACTTATAAGTGTTTGAGTTTCAAGCTAAATAAGATATTTTATTATTAATTATGTTTTCTACTCATCATATCTTATACTATATAATCGTATCGTATGAAGGTTATAAACCCAGGATGTGAACATGGAATCAAATTTTCTAACTGTATTGTTTGGCTCTCATAAGAGGAGATTTCTTTGTTCTTGTTTTGTGTCAGTTGCTCTTTCTTGGGTTTCTTGTCTTTGTTCACGTGAGATGTTTTCTTTCTTTTGTAACTGTGCCGTTTGTAAAAAAAAAAAAAAAATGTATTTAGGATAAAAAAAACAATGAGGAGATTTAGTTTCAGCGTTTTTATTAGAGTAGCCGTCACTTTATTGAATCTGTAGATATTTTCAATGTGAATGAGAAATCACAGGTAAAAACAGACGTGAGATGTTTCATGCATTTATTTATTTATTTATTATGAAGCTTTGTGCCCACATTAAGCCTTCACTCTTTAAGTAGAAAACAGCGCAAAACCTGGCACAGTCCCACACACACCTGAAGCTCGCTGCTCTTCAGATCTCTGTGCTCAGTCGGCCGTCGAGTTCAACCGAAACACGCGGCGCGAACAGTTGACCTCGGCTCATCTTAACTTTGACCTCTGTCAAGCAGACGCCCCTCCGTCTAATCCTCCTCGTCCTCTTTCATCCTCACCACTCTCTGACGCTTTCAGGAAATGAAGTTGGTTTGCGGGATGATGCTCTCCACTTTGTGATCTGCGGGGTTCGCCGAGGCCTCGTAGTTACAGATGGTCACTTCATGCCTGTGAGCCTGAAGAGCACGAAGAGAACAAGAGCGGTCAAATTACAGAAACACTGGTGCAGATTTAGAGGAAAGCTATCGTGCTACAGGCTCAGGCAGAGGGGCAGGTGCTCAAAGTGAAGAAGGGGAACATCTGGCTGGCAGCATTTGAAATTCCCTCTCAACTGATCCCGGCCGGCAACAGAGTCGGACGCTATAATGAAATGTTTTCCCCTCATCAATACTAGTTTAACACTTTGACAGTATCAACAAAAGAGTGGAGAACAACCTTCTGATCAACAGAAAACATGAAGAAGCGGTTTCATAATATAACACGGGGATCGCACCGTGTGCTTTGCAAACAAACGCCGGTCAAACGCCGGTCTCAGGATCTAAATGTCACCACTCCCTCCCTCTCGCTTGCTGCACATTTTCATAAATATTTCCCAGTTGCATTCTCACATCAGCCGACCCCGAGCTAGAGGACTGGCAGGATAATAGCAGATATTAAAGTCGGGGGTGAAAATGTTGTTCCGCTTGCGGTCACACATGTAGCTCACCCTGAGGAGTTTTGTGAAAATGTGAAAGCACTCAAAGTAAATGCTGCAAGCTGCGCAAACAGCAACAACATGTCTGGAAACTGTAAGGAGGTATGTGCATGTGTGAAAACAGCTTTATTTTTTTTAAGCCAATGGGTTATCAACAAGACAGAATGGATGTTTAAATCCGCGGGGTATATGGTCATTTTTAAAAGAATGCATTAGAGAGTTTCAGAGTTATTCTTTCTGAGGGACAACGAGCTCACCGGCACACAAGAACTCTTTTAGTATCTGAAAAAAAACAACGTGAAACGAGAAATAACAACGTTTTCCAGGAAAATAATCTGATCCCCTTGAGATGCTCCATTCATCAAAATAATATCTTCATTCAGAGAAGTTCAGGACTGACGCAAACAGCACAAACAACCAAGAAACAGGAAGTTTACAGATTCACTCCCTGGAAATGTTTTTAGATCCTAAACGCAGCAGAAACATCACGACATCATCCGAATGAAACATTTTTAGACAAAAAGGGAATCAGACTGAGGATACCTCGGAGTACTCCCCCCTCAGACCGATGTAGTAGACCCGGGTGTTCTCGTCTCCAAAGTTCTTGGAGATGTGGATGGAGAGGTGCTGAACGTTGGAGAAGCGAGCGATCCTGGAACACATGACAAAAAGAAAGAGACGCTTCAGCTGGAGACCAAAGACAGACGGAAGAGTGCATACTCAAGAGGACAGAACATCGAACCACCTGGGTCCGAGAGACGATCGCTGAAAAGGATAAGAAGGAAAGGGAAATGTAGTTCCTGAACCGACTCGTGTGTGTGTGTGTTGTGTGTGTGCGCATACAAGTTGACACATGCATGACGCACTGAGACAAACAGAAAGAAAACAGCACCGTGGTTCCACTTTTGATTCGACCGCTTGTTCGACCACATCACAAAGATGAGATGTCACAGCATCCTGGTGCACGTTTTCTCACTTCTCTATCTCCATGTCTTGTGAGGCTGTACAGCTTGAAGACGACCTTAAAATACTGATCCAGAGCAGATATATCGAGAAGCCTTCATTAAGTCTTTTTTTGGAGGATTTCCCAATAAAGGGAAAAAAATCTGAATCCCTGAGCAGCCGCTGAAAGTTTAATCTGAAACATTCTGAAGAATAAAAAGTGATCATGTCTTTCATGCTAGCAGCTTTTATTGTAGGTGACCCTGTGATTTATTTTGACAACAGTGTTTCTGTGAGCGTTGCCAGAAGTGAGCTGGCGTCAGTGGTTAATTCTGACTAATTACAAAAATACACTCAAGTACAAATCTCAGACAACCATCGTCTTTCACAGTCTGACAACGCTAGGGGCCACTGGGAACAGACGCCAACTTCTCTGACATTCTGGAGTTAAGTGTTAAACAACTTCAAGCCAAGACTTCCCTTTCTGTCAGCATTCGCAGACGCCGTCATTTCTCGGTGCATTACATCCCAAACTCATGCCCGGAACCTGGGTGTCATGATTGATGACCAGCTAACTTTCAAGGTTCAAGTAGCCTCGATAGCCCGGTCACGTCGATCTGCCCCGTACAACATCAGGAAGATCAGACCTTACCGGTCAGAACACGCTACACAGCTCCTGGTACAGGCTCTTGTGATATCACGCGTCGACTATTGCAACTCTCTACTGGCAGGTCTTCCTACATGCACTATCAAACCTCTGCAGATGATACAAAGCGCAGCAGCACGTCTGGTCTTCAACCTTCCTAAAAGAGCACATGTCACTCTGCTGTTCATCTCCTGACACTGGCTCCCAGTTACTGCTCGCATCAAATTTAAAACTCTGCTGCTCGCTTACAAAACAGCGACAAAAACGTCTCCTCCTTACCTAAACTCTCATCCAGGTGTACACTCCCTCCCGCCCACTACGCTCTGCCAATGAAAGGCGTCTGATCCAACCTTCACAACAGGGTCCTAAGTCTCTGACTAGACTCTTCTCCTCTGTCGCCCCCCGATGGTGGAATGAACTTCCAAACTCCATGTGATCTACAGAGTCAATCAATCAATCAATCAACTTTTATTTGTATAGCGTCAACTCATAACAAGTGTTATCTCGAGACACTTTACAAGAAGCAGGTAAAAGACCTTACTCTTTGTCTGTTAACATTACAAAAGAGCAGGAAAAAAAGACCTTACTCATTGCTATGTTACAAAAAGCAGGTAAAAAGACCTTACTCATTGTTATGTTACAAAAAGCAGGTAAAAAGACCTTACTCATTGTTATGTTACAAAAAGCAGGTAAAAAGACCTTACTCATTGTTATGTTACAAAGAGCAGGTAAAAAGACCTTACTCATTGCTATGTTACAAAGATCCGGCCTATCCATCATGAGCACTTTAGCAAAGCAGCAGAAGTTACAGTGGTAAGAAAAAACTGCCTTATTAAAAGGCAGAAATCTTCGGCCGGATCCCCGGCTCATGACGAAACAGTCTTCACAGGCCTAGACTGCGCCGGGCTTGGAAAGGGATGGGGGGAGAGATGGGATAAGATGCAGGAAGAGGGATAGAGAGCAAGGGGGTGGGGGGAGGTAGACCGTCCATCAGCAATCCGGTGGGGAGGGGAGGGGGTGTGGGGGGGTTGTTCTGGCAAGCCGTCAACCGACGATCTTGAGGAGCCTAGGAGAGCTCAAGAGCTCCCAGGAAAGTAGGTGGTTAGTTAGAGTCCCTCTGCACCTTCAAGAAAAAGCTAAAGACCCAGCTCTTTCTACTAACTTAATGATGATGGTCTCCATATTATTGATGATGATGATGGTAATGACGATGGTTTTTGTTTGATAACGACGACTTATAAGATGGTTTCTATACTGATTAGAGCTCTCAAGAACTGCCCTCAATGTTGTGCTTTGCCTCTGGTCACTTCCTGTCAGCACCTGTGTGTCCAATCAGACTCAAAGCTGATCGTTTGCTCTTACTGACATTGTTCCCTTTTTTCTAGATCCTTGCTTGTGTTGTACTTACTCTCTGATGTACGTCGCTTTGGAGAAAAGCGTCTGCTAAGTGAATTGTATCGAATCGTTTTCTAGTGAGTCTCAGTTAAACAGTAGATAGATCGTCACACAGAGGGCTCACTCCGGATCACTTTCGCTGGATGTGACCCAACAAGGAAGTGATTTTGTTGGTGAAAAGTTTCATATTGTTGCTTTAAAGTGTCAAACAAGGCGCGCCAGGAAACTTCAGATTTTCTTGATTCAAAGATCAGCGTCGTGTTGGTGTGCTTCGTCTCGAAGAGCAGGACAAACACGTCGACTCGATGGGAATAACAATCACATCACGATGAACATAAAGGTCACAGTTTATGTTTCACTCACTTTGTCGGGTACTCCAGCTCAGCCAGAGGGTCTCTGTTGAGTCTGAAGGCTTGTTCAGGTTCTCGGCCGGTGTCGTCAAAGGACATGTGAGGGATGTTTTTGTACCTGAAGAGAAAAACGTCATGAAGTCACTGCCCTCCAGTTCAAAGAAGGAGACTTTAATGGCACAAAGAGTGGCAAAGATTTTGATTTCAAACTTTGTTAAAGAGGTGGTTTGATTGGTGAAACACTCATTTTGTATGAATTCAGAGGAGGGTGGGCTTAGGGGGTTTAAGACAGACACTCACAGTCTGATCTCAGCTGGATGCGAGTCGTCGTTCTCTCCAGATATGATGATGCCTTTTAGCTTCACGCTGCCTGTAAAACTGAAACAGAAAACAAAATCACAAAGAGACAGAAATAACAAGACGCTGCGAAAGAGGAGAAGAAAAGAGACGCTTTCGTAAAAGAAGAGAAGCAAAAAAAAAAAAAAAGGAAAGTAAAAACAGCATCAAAAGGGATTTATAAAAAAAACGGAACAGTTTCTGTCTTAATAATCTCAGACTGCTCTCCTACACAGCCTCTTAGTTTGTGTGTTACCATCTTCAAATATAGATTCTTTAGTAAATATGGAAACAGCCAAAAAACAAGTTATCTGTCCTTCACAAGAAAAGGTCAAAGTTCAGGCCTGATGTCATGATGAGGATGATTTGAGGACTTACGGGATGTTGAACAGCAGCTCTTCATCTGCATCGCTGTCCACATACTTACAGAAAATACAGAAAATACAAAAAAATAGTCATTAATGGGCATCGGTTAGACAAACATATGAAGATCAGGATACTGGTTGCACTGGTTTTGGGTAACACAGAGCTGGTTATAGCTGTGAACATTATTAAAATATCACAAATGGATCATGAAATCTGTTAAATATGATATAAGAAGTACATTGATCCTACATTTACTTAAAGAAGACCCTGAAAGCATCAAACAAATAATACAGTTTTTTTTAATCATTATGTTTATTATTTTACCCTTTAAATATATTTTATCATCATTAATCCAAAGCTGTCATCAGACTATTAGACATTTGTCATCTTCAGTTGTGTAAATAAAGTTTTGTTTCATGAAAAAGCTCCATAGCTGCACAGCGAGGTTCAGAAACAGAAGCCCCGCAGACCAGCACTCAGACCCGGATGACGACAGAGAAGACCCCGCTGACTGGATTGGAAAGTGTCCGAGGGAGAGGCACCTTCGCCGCGGTTACCTTGTCCCGTTCGTTCCGCTGATCCCAGGGTTTGAACACCAGCTTCCCGTCCCCGTCTCTGCTCTCGTTCAGACACTGGAGCTTCTCCGCGTCGATCCGCCTGTACAACCCGTACTCCAGACCCCTCTCCGCGGGTTCGTGCTCCCCCTCACACCCGCAGCCGTGCCCGTGTCCATGACCGTGCCCGGACATCGTGGGGCTCAAAACGTGACTTTTCCGTTAAAGTTAGCTCGGCTGAGGGAGGGGGTACGCAGCTAACAACAGCCGTTTGTCACAGGGGAACCTAAAAATGCAAGTTTCACTTCGCGGAGCCAGGCGAACTGATATCCGAGTCAAGCGAAGCGAAGTTCGAATTTTACCTCTGGTTCAAGATTTTCAAAATAAAAGTGCTTTAACTTGTGCTTTTTAAAAAAAAAAAAACACATTGAAGTGAATCTTAGAGCTGCAATATTATTATTAATATAAATATTAAATTGAATCTAAGCGCTGCTCAACTTCCACCTCTATAATCAACATAATCAGTCCTCCGCGTTTCATTTTTATTACAGTTGTTAACGTTAATATAAGACTGAACAGCCTGTTATTACACTTAGCTGTTACTGCTGATACTACACATACTTTTACCATTATTACCGACATTGTAGCTATAATCATATCTTATTCAGTATTGTTGTTGTTGCTCTGTTTGTCTCTACCCTTCTCCCAGTCCTGAAATTTAGATTTAACAGCAGCCTTAAGTTTTTCATAAATGTTCATAAATTAAAAATGTTTTTGTAAATTAGAGAGGCATTAAAACTTTGATGATATTAAATTCTTCAGCAAGATTTCCAACAACACACTTGTATATTTTACTCACACAGAGCCTGGGTCCAAACTTCTAATACTGCTGTCAATTAATGATTTACTTTCTCTGGATTTACTGTTACTTTACTTATCATCCATCTATTTGTCTTTTTTTTTTTGCCTTTTGAGGCTTAAATTTGATTTGAAATTAACTCTTTATCAAATGAGTACATCATAATAAAATGTAGGTTTTACTGTATCTCACTTATATTGGATGAACTCCTGTTGTTATTATTTTTAAATGTAAAGTTCAAGAAACCTAGAAAGGCACCAGAACTTCCCTCGTGTTTATTATATGTCTATCTCTTTTGTCTCTTAAACCTTTATATTGAACTGTAAATTACGGGCAAACTGGGGCGAGATTTTATTTCTGGATTTTGTTAAAGTGTGTCCCACAAAATAAGACTGAACATGTGACAAAATAAACTTAATATTTAACTTTATTTGAAAAAAAAAGGGTTCTCTGTGTAAATGAGTTTACATAATAATAAATACCAATGTGTCCTCCACTTGATACCTAAGGATATTTTATTTTGAAGGGGAAGAGTAACTCACAGGAAGTCATTTTCTGCGACCTTGAAGCCACTTGACAGCAAAACACCGCACACGTGATGAGTGCTCCAATTGGCTCTCTTCTCTTACCACCAAACGACGAAGGTGTCGCAAACCGTTTGACGCAGATGTCGTAAAGGTAACGTTTCTTTATAACAACAAAAACAAAGGACAAAGTTAAGGTTTAATTCGGGATCAATGCGACATTACAAGGTTGAAATTAAACACATGTTGGAAGCTCTTAAATAAAGCCTCACACTTCTCTACCAACAGTTTTATTCCCGTACCAGCTGAAGTGTCCATTATGATGCAAAGTTACACTGTTGTCTGATAAACACAAACACACAACAAACAGGTTTAAGGGCAAAAGTCAATTTTAATAAAAATGACCATATAACATTTATTAAAATCTAATAAAATTACAATTTGGAATCTACTTTCATTCAGGCCAGTTCTGTGGGGTCCCAGTGTTGAAAATAAATACATCTCATAATCGTTGTAGACTGATGCGCTTTTTGTTGTTTCTTCCTATTTCTTCCTTATTGTTCTTTTTCCTTGATTTGCTTCTTCCTGCAGTCTCTTCAGCAGCCCTCACACAAACTAGCTTGTCACAGTGGAGCAGATATAAACAAAGATACACACATTTGACAAGCAGGTAAAACATGATCTGAAGCCACAGGAGGGTTAAAAAAAAAAAAAAAAAACAAGTCTATATAATGCAGGTGTGTGTGTGTGTGTGTGTGTGTGTGTTTAGTTCATCAATCTCATTTCATCCCTAAACATTAAAAAAAAAACGACCGCTGCGTAAAACATGTTAAAATATGTTTGCTTTGTTTAAAAGTGGAGCTCCAACCAGCCGTTTGATGTCTCTGTTAAGAATCTCAATCCCATGGCTGCCGTGCACCACGCATGTCGTTAAAAGATATAAATAAGAGCATGATTTCCTGACGTAGTGTATCATCTCATCAAAAATGAACCGACGCTCTGAACCATGAAGGAAAAGTTTGATGTTTTGGGACGTACACATTTTTGCCAAAACACTGGAGAAGGACATCAATACCCACTAACTTGTCTTCACACTATTTAGTTAACTACAACCAGTGGGCAGTTAGCTTAGCTTAGCATAAGGCGTGGAAGAAACAGAAGAGAACAGCAGAGCCGCTCGCCCTCTACGTCTAATGCTCACTCATTGACACGAGAAGTTGTGCAGAAATATAACAAATAGTTTGTGCAAAATAAAGTTTGGCCGTTTCCTGTCAAGGATTCCTGGCCAAGAAAAGTCAGGCTCATCGTTCAAAACAAGTTCACATGTTTTCCTGTTTGTATGACAGAAATGGAAGAAATAGGATGTGTTAATAAGTGAGCGTTAGAAGGTTTTTTTTTTAGGTGGATGTGACGGAGCCAGGCAAGCTCTTTCCCTCCATCTTCAGTCTTTATGCTGAGCTACGTTGCTGCTGGTTTATGCTAAGCTAAGCTACGCCGCTGCCGGCTGTAGCTCCATATTTAGAGTGCGGACATGAAAGCGGCATCGATTCCTCTCTTAAGTCCAAGTTGCGGTGACGAAGTATGCGAGTGCATTTCCCAAAAGTTTGAGCTTTTTCTCTTTTTAAAATATCTGCTAAAAAAAAAAGCAAGAAAACGTAACAGACGGCGTGTTCGTACGGGTGTGTGTCCTTTCACTTCGAGTAAGAAGTTAGTGACATAACTTCCTTCCACAGATGTGACACCCAATGACAGTAATTTGTGATTTAAATACTTTTTCAGGACTCCTAAAATAAATGCCACCACTTAAATAAAAAAGAGAGAGCGTGAGAAAAAAATGCCACCCCTACCAAAAAGTTCATTTGATATGTTTGGTGGGAGAAGATCATGGTCTGTGTGTATGTTTACACAGGGGGCGTGTGGGTGGGTTTTCTGGTCATTATTCTAAACTTTTAAATTAAAAACAGTTGGAATTCATTAAATACATTCAGCCTCATTCACACTATCGCCGGGAGAATCGGTTCTTGAACGCTTTGATAGTTTTGGCCATCATCGGGGCGATTTCTGCGAGAGGAAGAAGATACAGAGAAACGGTTTGAGAGATTTTTTTTTTTTAGGGAAATTAGAAAAATAATTGTAAACAAAAAAAAACTTCAGCTTAGAAAAAATAGACACACACTTACTTTTGACCTGTGGTTTGTCACGGGCAGCATGTCCTCCTCCAGCTCCTCCAGCTCCTCCAGCTCCTCCAGCTCCTCCTCCTCCTCCTCCTCCACCCGGTGCAGAGGAGCGAGACGAGCCAGGCGGAGCGTTATTTTGGGAGGAAGAGGAGTGGCTTGATTCACCGGAGTAGTCTGTGGTAGCTGGTCTTATTCTGAAAAGACAAAAAAAAAAAAAAAAAAAAAGAAGAAAGATAGGTGAATTAGGGTGCACCCCATACACACTGCTCCAGGACTAACAGGGCCTGAGCACGGTGACCTCTTGTACATCACGTCATAGAACACATGCATGACTTCACATTATCATGAAGCGTGCTACGTTTACATGACAGACGGACTACAAAAATAAAAAAGTGACGCACGGTCAAGTCTGCGCATCAGAGAACACAGATACCATGACAGCTACTTTACTGACTTTGTGGCTCATTTTGAGTCGTTTTAGTCAGATACAGCCAGAACACTCTGAGATTTCTCCATAATGGAGGCAGCGACCGATTATACTTCAAGTCTACGTTGTGTACTTGTGCATGAACTGTACCGTGCTGAAGCACACCTCTTCAAACCGTGCCAGGGCCAAGGAAGTGTCCCGTGCTTGAGCATTAAACGGAGCACTCACACTACTCAAACGGACTGGACTTCAGGGGGTCAAACATGCTTGGGTACGGTCCGGATTGCCTTGTGTGAGTGCGCCCGAAGCTGAATGTCAAAGTCTCAAATTCAATAATGGAGTTTTTTTTTCAAATCTTGTTATCTTGTTTTTCAATCGTTTCAGGACGTCGACAGACTTCTTTCTGTTGCTTTGACAAAAGTTGAACCTGTTTGTGCATAATAGGTTTCACGTCCTTACTAGCAAGACGTTCCTTATTGTTGCATTGGAAGTCTGCTAAATATCCGTCTATCTCCCGGTGGCTCAAAGACATCATGTTTTTTTTTTAAAACTTGAGAAAATTAAATACACGTTGAGAGGATGTACAGTCAAATTTTTCCACAAATGGCAACCCTTTATTTCCTATTTCACTAATTTAGAGGTACTACCTGATTGAATGTGTGCCTGTTACTGATGTGCTGAGTGGGGGTGTGAGTGGGGGGGTTGTGCATTGTTTATTACACTTTACTCTGTAATTTAATTAAATTATTTTCTTCTACATTTTTATCAGAGTTTTTTTGTTTTGCTTTGTTTTGTTTTTTGGTTATTTTCGTTTTTATATGTGTATATGTGACTGTGTACATATGCATATATGTTAAAAAAAAAATAAAAAAGGAAAAAGATAAATTGTATTTCTGTGATTGGATGTATTGTTTTGAAAAAAAAAAGTTTAACCTGTTTGTGTGAAAGACCAGAATATAAGATTAAGGCTGTTTTTTTTTAAATACTGCCGTGTCTTATTTTGAATATATCTTGTTATTCTCCTTTTAAAAGTTTCTCCTTACTTGTCTTTTTTTTTTTCCATTCGTCTTTTGTACCTTATTATGTTTCCACATTTACTCCACACATGATGTGATGTTTCATTTGTTGTTATGAAACGTATTTAAAATGTAAACGTTCTACAGAAACAACACACTGGAGGTCGACGTGAGGCTCTGATATTTCTGAATGACATCATACATTAGAAGTGGCAGCGCGTCACTCACTTGATGGGACACGCAGCCGCGGTGGTGGCGGCTGTGGACAAGCCGCTCGTGGTGCCGAACTTCTCCTGTCGTCGGCGGACGTCGCGCGGAGGCTTGGCGACGGAATTCACAAACGCCATCTTGACCTGCCGCCCTGCATAGAGGAACACAACGAGAGTTCTTTTTTATCACTCTGGTAAAACTAGCTCCGTTAAAAATCTCTCCCTGAGTCTGTGCGGCAACCCAGGGGTCATCTCTGACTCGGAGCTATTTTTGGATACCCAGGTGATCAAAGTGATGCAGTCCTGCTTTGCACAAATGAGACAATTACGGAAAAACCAGGTCGTTCCTTTCTCCTGGTGACTCAAAAGAAGTCATCCATGCATTGCTTTTTTCCAGATTCGACTTCTGTGATGAGCTTTATTCCGGTGTTATGCTGAGAAATGCATGAAGTGTTGTTAGACTAAACATCACACCGGAATCGTTTTAGTGTGTCAAAGTCTTCTCATACCTTTGGGCTTGTTGGCGTGCGCCGAGGAGATGTTCTGAGTGAGCAGCCTCAGTCGCTCCTCGCGCTCGTCGTGCAGCCGCAGGTACATCTCCCTCCACGACTCGTACTCCTGAGGAGACTGCCGCCGAAAGTCCCGCTGACAGTGACGCATCCACAGATCGTCGGAGTCCTCTGTAAACCACTGAAAGGAGAGGGAAAGGTTGCATTTCTTTGTCCTCGATAAAACCAGATAACAAACTACAAAAATGCCCTGCTTGTGAATGAAGGCACGATCTGTTTTACGTAATATTATCCATCTATCTGTAATCTATACAGCTTGTGTGGGTCGGGTCGCAGGGGGGCTCGAGCCAATCCCAGCTGACATTGGAGGCAAGGGGCGGAGTACACTCTCAATCACAGGGCTGACCCCCGCAAAGTTTACAGATGTTCAACACACAAAATAAACACAAACTACGACAATGTGACATCATTATTATTGACATCATAAACACTACAGTGAAGATAATTGTAGAAAGAAGATCTGTGTGCGTTTTGAAAGAAGTGTTTTGTTTGGAATTGCAATGGATTGTGGGATGTGTAGTTCCTTCACTCCTGGAAACAATAATATGCAGTCTTCCTTTTCTATGTTTTCCAACGTTTTTTTGTTTTTTTTTGCAAAGATTCAAATATTTTATAGTAATGAGTATTCAGGTAGCCGGTCGGCTTGATTCCAAGATTAAAAATATCGATTTTAAGATTTTCTGAAACGTCAGTGGAGGATGTGAAGGGGGAAATGTACTTCTGGAACCAGAGCCGCGGGTCACAGTTGAGCTCTGAATGTGAACGCTTTATTCTGTGACATTCATTCACTGTGAGGAGGAGGAGGGCAGGGGCGACGATGTTTTTAACCTTTAGCAAACTTTTGCTGTTTTATATTGCTCTCCTCAGTCGTCTGTATGTTTTCTACTGTTGAGTTTGTGTTGTGGAAACGTCCTGATAACACGTTGTAATGATATTAACACAGAAACAGTTAAGACTCCTCCTACTTCCTCTACCTCGGAGTATGTCGAGTCCGACACACATAATCTCCAGCTGTGAGTCCAGTAAGTCCAGAAAGTGTGCGTGTGTGTGTATTACCTGATTGCTCTGCTCGATGCGGTACAGTTGCTCGGGCGTACACCGCTCCAGTACCGGTTCCAGGATCTCAAACGGAACTCCTCCCACTTCAGCGATCGCTGAAAGAGCAGAGAGGAATCAGAAGTCACACCTGTGTTCATTTTTGTTTGAAACACCTTGAGATGACAGATGGGTGTCAGTGATCGCCTCAGCTTTCTGTTTATATTTTTACACACACCAAACACATTTTACAAACATTTACAGCACTGCAGGCATCTGTGTGAGCCTCAAAGTGTTCTGAGGGTTTGTTGCTCATGATCTGAATATTCAGCAGCTTAACTCACAGTCGATGTTGTTCTGCAGCACGCGGATGCACTGCTCGTACAGAGTCATCATCTTGGGCAAGTACGCGGACTTCGATCCCGAGTAGACGACCATCTTAGAGTTGAACCGCTTCCCCGTGAAGCCGGCGTCCTCCTCGTCGTTGCACACAGGAACTGAAAGTGAAGAAAGGAGTGAGAGTCAGACGGCAGCGTGACCCAGAGAGCAGGTCGGGATGAACCGCTGGATCCTCAAAGAGAACTAGATCACAATTTCGCATTGATTCAAGTTTTCACTTCCTCCTTCAGCTTGGTGTTCGATGCCAAGATCACGTTCACCTGAATCAGAGGAAGTCATGAGAAACCAGGACAGAAAGACCTGCTCATACACAGAGGAGGCGATCAGGTTTCTCCCCTACACCTGGCCATCTTTAGGAGACTTCCTGTTTGAGGATTCTCCAGAGTAGAGGAGTGTGAATAGACCTTTCTGCTGACGACACAGCAAAGAATATTTGTCAAATCAGTCAACAGTAATGAGACAAATGTAAACTTTAAGAGGCTCCTTTGCTAGTGTAAGTTACGGCCTGAATCTTAATGAAGACGTTTTCATTACGTTCTATGTCTGAGGTCTTTTTGAAGCACGAGCATCCTCTATAAAAAATTTAATTAGGAACTTGGTCGGCTGTATAAATGGCCAATAGATCCACATGAAAAAGGAAAGACTTTAACTGTGACATTAAGGACATCAGGTGTTTGGAGATAAAACTACGATGTGGTGAAGGAGCCACATGTTGGATATGAACCTGAGCCGCCCGCTCGGAGGACTTCAGCCTCTGTACACACTAACCACAAGGCTACTGGCACCCCCAGTTAGCAGTGATTGTTCTCCAACTTGTTTGTTCTTGTTGTGTTTTTGTCAAGTTCATAGAGAACCAAACACTGAGAAGAAGTGTCGGCAGGAAAATACAGCAAATATTGAGCAGGAAACCTGTGTGTGTGTCAAAACACAATGAAAGGACTATGTGTGTGTTTCTGTTGGATAAGGGATTCGAAAGTGAGCGCTTTGCTACCTTTCCGTCTCTGAGGGGACAGCGGTGTGACGTCGATGGAGGGCAGAGGTCTGTAGTTGGGTTGAATCGCCGGCAGAGGGATGTCAGGAAGAGTGGCAACAACCTCAACAACCTGAAAACAACAAAACATAAAATGAACGAGGAGGACCTGCAAACAACTTTTCAAACTCAGCGTTTTATACGATGAGGATCATACATTTAAGCTCCTGTGAGAAACATTTGCCTCGGTTGATTTTGACGCCCCCTGATCCTGGTCTGTGCATGTGTAAGAGGAGTGTTCTGATTAACAATCAAATGTTTCACGCACTGTGAATCTTTTCAGTGGAAAAACCTGAACAAAGGCGCTTCAGATTTTTTAAAGTTATACTATTTTGGCGATTTCTGCCTTTAAGGGATAGGACAGTTGAAGAGAGACAGGAAACGTTGGGAGGAGAGAGTCAGGGGATGACATGCAGCAAAGGTCCGATGCCGTGTTCAAACCCACGGCAGCTGAAGCGAGGACTGTAGCCTCTGTACGTGGGGCGTGCATCTGCTAGACTATCCGGTGCCCCAGATCTCTGAGTTTTTAATCGCCTCATATAACATGAGATGACCCGCTGACCCATTGATAGAAAGCCTCCAACTTATTCCCAATGGTCTTAACTGCTTTTATAGGTAATATGGAGACTTTAGATATCGATTTTATAGCCAGATTCAAACTCCTCTTTGCGGGAAATGAAGAGAAAGTGGGCAGAGAAGAGCGCCCAACCTCCCCAAAAGATAAGGTGAATAATTTGACATTTTGCTTAAACCTTTGTCTCCCCTTATAACCAGACTGAAAGATGTCACTTCTACAGCTTTTGTTTCAACATAAAAGGCACAGCCAAGAGACAGTTAGCTTAGCATAACATACAGAGAGGAAGCGAGCCTAAATGTTTTACCTTTCGTAAATAGCAGAGTGGTGGTTTGTTTGAACAACTTATTTGATTTGTCTGCTCTAAGTGACGGAGAGAACTCATAAAAGAAGACTCTTTTTTTGTTAAAACGCAGGAAACGCAGAAATGATACAAGGCCTTGGTTCATGGAGAAAAGTTTTGATGGGCTCACAGCTCCGAGAGGAAATCAGACTCTCACACTTGAAACAAGCTGAAATTTTAAAATAATCATTCAACCAATGGAATTGTTGATAGCATTATTTGAGGGTTATTAAGTGAGTTTGGTAATTTTCTTTTTAGACAGTTTTAGATTTGATATCTTTCTCCTTTTCTTGAGCCTTGAGGACTGAGGACAGATGGGCAGGCTGGAAATTCACCATGGATAGCTCTCATGTCATTTTTAAAAAGAAGCTCTGTATTTCTGTGGGATCTGCTGTGGCCCTAACAGTGAGCCCTGAGGAACTCCAGGTTTGGGACTTAGGCTCCTGCAAACATTTGAATTTCACACAGAGACGCATAAACTGGACGTGACACCGGAGGGGTCTTCTTACCCTTTTTCGTTTCTCAGGTGTTGCTGCAGCGGAACTGGATCCTGAATGCGTCCTCTTGCTGCTCTGAGTACCGTTAGCTTTGCTCGCTTTGGAGGAAGAGGAGGAGGAGGATGGTGCGGGCGCAGGGTCGTGTGTGCGATGGGATGATGACGTGGAGGATGCAGAGTGAGACGGCCGGCCGTGCGACGAGGATGACGACGACGACGGCTTCTTCTTCTTCTTCACAGGTATCGGGGCGTCATACGTGAGAAAAGACTCAAAGGACATGGTGGGGGTCTCAAAGTCGTCTTCTTCCTCCTCTTTGGGTGGAGAGTCCTTCGGCACCCGTGGTCGCCCTGGAAACATAGAGGCAGAAAGAACCGATGAGGACAAAGTGAATCATGGACAAGTGTGAAACCGACTGAATTAATTAAATTCTTCATATTTTCATTCATTCATATGTCCAGCTGTCTAAGGGCAGATCACCGGCTGATGTTTGTGAACTGGTTTCCCTTTTTGCTCATATAGAATAACTTGTCATTTCCTGTCGATTCATTCAACAAACAGGCTTTATCTTCAGTATCTCGGTTAGTCAGAACAGGATGTAGCTCTCTGTTGTGTGTTGTGGACACATTTATCGTGGGCTGATGAAGCTGAAACAACATTTAAAAAAGTAACGTCTTCGGCTTCTACAAAGATTAAATATCATGAAATGCACTTTTAAAGTCAAATGTCTATTCCTTTACATTTGCTGCTCTGGAGAATCAAAACAAGGTTTTACAGTTAAAGGCTTCTCTGCAGACGAGCTTCACTTTAAAGGCTGAATATGTGATTTCCAGATCGACACAAACTCATCTCCTTCATCCCTCAGCTCCTCCCTCCCTTCCTGTCTCCACAATCCCCCCGCCCCTACTGTCGTGTTTCACTGGCAAGGTTCTGTGAGACAGAGACGATTCTGCGTTCAATTTAAAGTAACAATATGCATCTGAAAGTTGGTTTGGTTTAAATATGTGTGGGTTGAGTTGCCAACTTTCCATCATGGATCAAACACAGTCATTATAAGACACTGCTGAATGTATAGAGCCGCTCTCCTTTGATATTAGATACCTGCTTTAATTCCATTATCACCTTTATAAAAGTTTCTTATAATCCGCCCGTGCAGAGGACAAAGAGATACACGGCTTTTGTTTGCTTCTCTCGATGTCACCATTAAAGCTCATCCATCAGAAACACACTCACCCTCATCTCCTGCTTTCTTCTTCTCCTCCCTCTTACTCTCATGCGTGCTGGACTTCTTGTTATGTTTTGAGGACTTTTGTACTGGACTCTGTTGTCTCTCTCGGTCTGCGCTGCGTTTCTTTCCGTCACCTCCCCCGCCCCCTCCTCCTCCTCGATCACCACTCATCTGTGCGTGGCGTTGCCGTCTTTCCTCGTCTCTGTCCCTGTTTTTGTCGCCGTGATTGTGGTTTTTGCTGGGTTCTTTGCTTGGTTTGGTGTGGCGGACGTCTTTACGAGAAGGAGGAGGAGGGGGACTGGGCTCAGGCTCAGGCTCAGGTTCAAGCTCGGGCTCGGGCTCGGGGCTCTCGTACTCGTCTGAGTGGTATCCTCCTCTCTGCGGAGGGCTGTACTGCTCGTGATGAGGAGGCGAGGGCGAGTAGTTCGTGTGATAACCTCTCTCCTCCTCCTCCTCCTCCTCTTCCTCCTCCTCCTCTTCCATGTAGGAGGGCTCCTCGTCAGGGGACGGCTCCCTGGTTCGTCTGTGGCCTCCTTCTTCAGCTGCCTCTGGTTCTCGAGAGTGTCCGTGTGACCGCGGTGCCTCTTTAGCGTGACTGATGGCGGGTCTGGAGTAGAAAAATCAAAACTGATTGTGAGTCACAAACACACCAGTTATTATCAGGTTAAAGAAAATGAACGAAAACAAAGTGGTTCATGAAAAGAATTGTCTTTAAAAAGTTTAATCTGTAAAATATGACGTTGTTCGTCCTCCATATTACTTTTTCTTCTGAAGTCACGTTTAATCAATTCTGTGAGATCTCGTGTCTGTCGATGCCCACTGTGAAACCTCCAAGTGGGCGGCCCAGGTTCGAATCCCACCTGTGGCTCCTTTCCCCACTCTCTCTCTCTCCCTGATTTCTGATTCTATCCGCTGTCTTATCTTTCTAATAAAAGGCAGAAAAAACTGCCCAAAAAAAAAAAATCTTTAACCCTTCAGTCTGTGGTCTCCTACGTTTTTAAAATCATTAAGATATGAGAATCTACTAGTGTGTAGCCAGCCTTAGCGTACCTGTCTGCAGACTGAGGAACCAGTTTCTTCCATTTGGCTACGAGGTTTTTCGCCAGCTCTCCAACGAGTTCATGTTTCCTGAAAGAATTCACAGTCTTCCCCACTCCAGTTTCCTACGAGGGAACGAGACAGAGTGAAAATGTTGACACTGATCATTCAAAGATTTACACAATAAGTCCAACAACACAAGCTGAAGCTTAAATACTGTTTGCAACTACACGGTTAAAGAATCTGGACCCCAAGCTTTTGATATCACATGTCTGACTTCCTGGGACATTTAGTGCCTGCATGTGTTCATCTTTGAGCTCCAGTGTGGATTTGACTTTCACACTTGTTATCATATCTATGCATGCTGCAGGCGAGATATCTGATTGGTCAGAAACATGTTGAGGCTGTGCTGATAAATGCCATAAATCACATCTGACAGGAAAGAAAAAGCTGACTATGCGAGGCATGTTTGTTCTCAGGAAAGATCACATTCACTGCACAGCACGAGCACTGTCTTATAATGTCATTTCACTGCAGTAGTCAGGAGTTAATGCTTCAAATGAAACATCCTAAACTGGTTATGCACTGAGCTTGTCTGTCAGACTGTGAGCTGCAGAAGGAGTTCAAACTATTTCTCTCACTACTGTGGGATTAACTCCCTTCTTTTTTTAAACTTTTTCTACAGAAATCTACAGGGTATAAACATACCAACTGAAACTGGAATTGTTGGGTCCGATACCGATAAAGATATTGGAGAGAAAAAAAATGTGATACCGATACATTTGTAGATATCTTTCTTAGGGCCCACTCACACTAGGCAATCCCAAGCACGCATCAACCCTAAAGTCCAGTTTGTTTGACTAGTGTGAGCGCTCCGTACCGTGCTCAAGCTCGGTACACTTCCTTGACCCTTGCACGCTTTGGAGAGGTGTGCTTCGGCCTGGTACAGTTAATGCACGAGCACAAGCACGGGTACACACAACGTGGACAGCCTTCATTAATCGAGAAATCTCAGAGTGTTCTGGCTGTATCTGACTAAAGTGACTCAAAATAAACCACAAAGTCAGTAATGTAGCTGTCATGTTCTTTGTGTTGTTCTCCGATGTACGAACACGGACTCGACAGCGCGTCTTTTTTTTTTTTTTTTTTTCCTCAAGTCCGTCTGTCTTGTAAACTAAGGAAGCTTCATAATTACATAAAGACATGCATGTGTTGCATAACAACAACGTGTACAAGAGGTAACCGTGTTCAGGCCCGGTTAGTCCTGGAGCAGTGTGCAACCGTGCTTATGTACGGTTCGGGACAACTTTGCTAGTGTGAATGCGCCGTAAGATCTATGTTTGATCTGTAGGGATAGATGCACATTTATTGCGTTGATCCCTCAAATGCAGTTGTCAAACACTCGTGGAAAAGATTTATAATGAAGACAAGGTGGTCACTCAACTGGAAAGTAACTGAGCATATACGTGCATCACCGCCTGACACTCTGGAGAGTGATGATGGTTGTTGTAATCCATAAAGCACACTCTGCTGGTGACAGAGAGCTGCTAGTGTAATGTACGATACTCAAATGAAATGCTACTTGACAGGTGAATACATCTTGGAATATCGGCGCTTGTTGGAGATAAAATTAGCCGATAGCGACAGTCACTTGAGATGCAAATATCAGCCGACATTATCGGTTGGGCTCCAGTATGAACAAGAACTAGAATCCTTACCACCAGTATGTCCACGGTCATTGGAAGCTCCCCAAGTCTTTTGAACGTTTTTAAAACCTGAAAAAGAAACAAGAGAAAAACACGATTAATGAGAGGATTCTAGTGTTTAACTTTCATAGAGGTTCACACGTCATCACATCACTGATGTTCAATCGAATTATCTCAATGAAAACATGAAAACATGAGCAGAGACTCCCTCTGCTAAACGAGACCAGGAGATAAGGTTGAAAGGATTTTTTTTTTTTTAAAGCGAGCAAGCTAACCTTGAGGAAAGAATATTTTGTCAATATTTCTTCGTAAAAACTCTAAATTCAATCTGAAACCTGTGTTGTTGACAGAATATGTTGATATAAAACATTACCATGACCTAGAGATTGTGCATGTTTGTACAGCGATAAATAAGTCAGCAACAGAACTTGTACTTTAAAAATCTGTATTTTGATTCAAAAATCAAACAAAAAAAATATATATGAATGAAGTCAATTTTATTTTCTGTAGCTTTGTAAGTTCCCCCACATGTACAAACAGGACCTGTGGCCATGCATTGAGAGATGTCAGAGTGGGGCAGACACACGGGGAGAGCGCCAAGGCTGTTGGGGGTTTGGTGCCTTGCTCGGCAGTACTCGGGAGGTAACAGTTCCCAACCCGAGCTACAGACTGAGCTACTGTGTCCCCAAATATAAGACAGAATGTAGGATAGGTTTTCTTCAATTCACTTAGCAGACGCTTTTATCCAAAGCGACGTACATCAGAGAGTAAGAACAACACAAGCAAGGATCTAGAAAAAAGGGAACAATGTCAGTGAGAGCAAACGATCAGCTTTGAGTCTGATTGGACACACAGGTGCTGACAGGAAGTGACCAGAGGCAAAGCACAACACTGACGGCAGTTCTTGAGAGCTCTAATCAGTATAGAAACCATCTTATAAGTCGTCGTTATCAAACAAAAACAATCGTCACAACCGTCATCATCATCGATAATATGGAGACCATCATCATTAAGTTAGTAGGTATTCTTACAAGCAGTATAAGCAGTTTCTTATAAGCAGTTTGCGTCTACCTTTGCCTGTTCAGTCACTACTTAACGCAACCCTATGCAGGAATTAGGTAAGGTGGGCTTTGGCGCCCACCCAAGGTCTCTGAGTGCAACTGCACCGTCGTAAGACATTGTGCGTTTGTTGACATTCAGAGGGGGTTGAGTTGAGAGAAGCCAAAAACAAACATGAGACAATGACGACACCGATAACTACACAGACTGACGTTACAATCCGTTATGAATAACAGCTGCAGGGATGTACGCTCTGCTTCTTGCTTGGTCACTCTCGATTGATGGCTTCATCGTCCTCTTCTGTGTCTTAGCCTTAGTCATTCATTCGAACAGCAGTGAGACGGGCTTGATGCCTAGTGCAAGCTGCCAAAGTTACATAGTGCTATAAACAGGCGACCGGCGCTCTCTGTGGACATGGAAGACACGCCGTTCTGCCTGTCGAAAGTTGTTGCACGATAAGATTTACTTTGAAATGACTGTTTAACGATGGGAAAGTTTCATATTGTTGCTTTAAATCATGACTGCTGACCTTGTTATAGCTGCCATTCAGCATTATAAACATGATAATAGTCTCAGGAGTTGACACCATTTGGTTTACATTATGTCCTTATTAAAGTGTCTGGCATGAAGAACATTCACCTGTGTTACACCTGGTTGTCAAAGTGCTCTTAATGACCCTTTAATTGACCCAAAACAGAGAGATTAAGCAGCCCTGCGTCATGGAGACTGATCATGGCCTGTAACGGGGCCGGGCTGTAGTCAAATCACTGAACAATCACTGAACTGTGATTTCTACATTTACAGATAAATAAAGTCCCCTGCAGAGCCGACATCAATCTGTTAATCAAACATATCCCAAAGAGGAGGACTGCTTCGTGTTTCAGACAAGTGTCCCCAATTCAGCAGTGAAAGTAAACAAAGGAGAGGTCGGACATTGTGAGCAATTATTTATCCGTTCTGCATTTTGCACTGTTTGAAGAGAGGATGTCTGTGCAGTGACTTATAGTGATTTATAAAAGGTGAACAATAAACACCAGGTGAACATAAGAGGCCTGCAGCCGCTGTTTCTGTCATGACTTTCGCACTAACGCTGGAAAGCTAACAGGCTAATGGCTACTCTGGCCCCGAGATTCGTCAGAAGATGAATGATGGTTTGTTTATTTTAATATTTCAATGACAGACAGAGGGGACACACCAACAGGTGTTCAACCAAGCGGGCAGGTGTTCACGTTATCTTTTATAACATATAAGGGCTGAAGCAGAGCGTTGAAAGAAGTTAAAAGCCCTTAATTATCGTGACGTCTCACGTGATGCCTTCACAAACTGTCGGAAATGCCGAAATTGTAAAGTAGGTCTAGTGTTTCATAACGAAATACTATTTTTAAATGTTAAATTAAAAAAAACTCTTAGACAACTTGATTTGAAATTATTGTCTTAAGTACTTAATTGTTTGTGTTGTGTACAATTTTCTACTCAGAAGTATCCAAAGCATTTCTTGTGTACTTGCCAGCAGAGAACTGTCATCATGATATGACATGTTAAATTTACAAATTATCCCTGCACTCATGTTCACTTCAATTGTCTGTCTACTCGCAGTTATATTGAATAGTTTCTGCTTATAATATGTCTACACTCATGCACTTTAACTTATGTCAATACTGTCCATTTACAACTCTGTTTTAGCACATTTACATTTAATCTTCCTATTTAAGACTAGTAATGCTTAGTTAAATCCTGGTTGTATATATTCACATTCTTAGTTTTGATATTTTTAGTGCTTATTTACTTTGTATTTAATATTATATTGTGTTTAAATTTGCTAATATTGTATTTTTTACTCATATTGTGTGTTTGATAACCTGCTGCTGTAACGCCACAATTTCCGAGTTTGGGATCAATAAAGTAATTCTATTCTATTCTAAATGTTTTCAAACCAAGTGATTGGTAAGCACAGAAAAAAAAAATACATTACCTTACAAACCAATAAATGTAAAACATGAAATACAACGTTTCTGCTCATCATAGTATTTTTGAATGTACCATAATTTCTTCTTTTTGCAATTTTGTATAATAATTTATTTATCTAATTTTTTCCTTTACAGTTATATTGTTTATATTAGTTCTGTTGTTCCATTATTCACCATGCACCTTATAACTTATCATTTAGTATTTAGCCTACTTGCACATAGTTCTGTATATATATATATTTATTTCTCGTTTACTGCACATAGTTCTGTTTACATCTGTTAGTCCGATCACTGTCCACTTACATCTACTCCTTTATATTTTGTATTTTTAAGTTAAGTTTAAGCTTTAAGTTGTATTTAAATTGACACTTTATATTTGGGTTAAAATGTTTCGTCTACTTGCACTGTTGTTAATTTACTGCTCTGTGTGCCTTTGAATTGCCCCCCGGGGACAAATAAAGTTTTTGAATTGAATTAAATTAATTTCTTCTGTTTGCAATTTTGTATAATAACTTGGAACTGTTACTATTCAGTGTTATATTACAGACAGAAAATGAATATAAGCCTATAATATCATTCTTGTAACTTGTGCTGATAATTTTACTGTACAAAAACATCAAAGACTCTTTAACTTTTAATGAGCAGCAGGCCTGATTATAAGTTTCATTCCTCTGTTGGTTGTTTACATTATGGTTGTGACATGGTAATTTCCTCCTGAACCGCTTCACTCGTGGATCAAAACAAATCCCAAATTAGTATTTGCACGGATTTTTAATTCACAACTTTACACTATTCTGTTTAAGTAAAAACAGCGAATGAAAGCTCTTCAACGTGTACGATTTACAGAAGTCCGGATCGACCGTCAACGCAGCATTTAAAAAACGGTTGCGACTTGCGGAGACCTGCCGCGGCCGCCGCTTCGTTTGACCAGCGGAGACAAACCGTCTCATTTTGGGGAGATGGCCGACGCTGACAACCTTATCTGTCCGTTTCGACCGGTTTAGTCGTTACCTTTCGAGGCTCCGGATTCTCCAGGAGCCGGGACTGAAGTCTGTCCACTGTTTCCAGCAGTTCCTCCGCCATGTTTACTGCTGGTACCCTGTCGCCCGGAAGCTACTTCATCCTGAGCGCACACAGAAAGGAGGGGGAGCCGGAGAGGTTCCGCTAGTTTAGTGACGGTAACAATAATTATTAATTAATAATAATTAATTATTAATACAGATACAACATAATGGTATAAAACACAAGCAATGGGTTTAAAACCAATTGAATCGTTTTTTTTTTTTAGAAAGGTCGTGAAAGACGGAATCACGTCACTGCACAGCTGACGGCGCACGCAGGGAGCACCTGTCGGGATGACGTCAGTGAAAACGCTGAATTAGCTTCCAGGATGATTTACCGTTTGGCCAACTGTTAGTATTCAAGAAGACATACAAGACATTATTATAAACTAAAGTACATTGTGGATTAGCTTTTTAAAATATAATTTGATTTACAAACTTTATTAATCCCTGAGGAAAATTCTGGTTTACACTCTGTTATTTCATTTAATTTCATTTTTTAAAATCTGTTCCGTACATGTCAAAACACACAACAGAAAAGGAAAAAGAGAAAAAAAACAATTCACACTTTATCCCATGTACGGAAAGGAGCAGGGAGAAGAATAACTCTTGTTTTGCCTGCCCCCCTTACTCAAAAAGCAAACAATAAATGTCTGGATGGTTCTGTCCAATTACAGTCAATGAATGAATATCACGGCAACATAAAACACATCTGACAATTCAGTCTTTACTTCCTCAGAAAGTAGAAGGAAAACACACTTAACTGCCACTTTCATACCGTCTGATAACTTTGTTCTTGTACTTAAACTGAAATATCTGAACACAGCCCTTCAAGTCATTATTTAAAGAATTCCACAATTTAATTCCAATGACAGAAATACACTTCTGTTTTAAAGTTGTCCTCGCAAACTGATGCTTAAAATGAAATTTTCTTCTCTGCTCTTATTGAGAGACATGCTTCTCACACACGCTCAAAATACACACATGCACAAACAGGAGCTGTGGACATTCATTAGTGGAGAGATGTCTGGTGACCCCTCTGTTTACCAGCCCTACAGACTAAGCTACTGCCACCCCTAACCACTGTATCTAAGTGTTTATATTCCTATTTATTAAACAGAAATACCCCTCAGAATCAATATCAGATTGCGTATTTGTGCATGTCATACATAAATTAAATGTATGACATCCTCATCACGTGCAAATTAAATAATATCAAATTTATGAGTGTTAATTTCTCACACAAATTCTTGCTATTTTCGCTTGGTGAACAAACTATCATTTCAAATAAACGTTCCTAACTTGACTCTTTGCAGTAAATGCAACTTTATACCTGTAATCGTACACGTCTTAGAATAAGATATTTAACTACTTACTCTTGAGGTTGTCAAATTTATTGAAACTTTTCAATACCCCAAGTCTTAAAACATTACAATCTCTGTTGTTTTAAAGATTGATAGAATTAAAAAATGTCATAATTTCCATCAAGAAATTCCTGCACACTTTTAAAATGACACAGATATGTTGTCAACGTTTACATTTTGACAATATGTGTGTGTTGTGCTGTATTTGCGGTGTGCTATGATGCTCCAACGTCTTCTACGCACAGGTCTTGATGTCCTTTATGAATTTCTTGTATTTCTAATGTACATCGTTCCTTGCTTTGTCACGTCACAATGACTACGTTCCCTGTCCTTTAGGCGCTTTAAATACATGTATACTTGTACTGGAAAAAGGTTTTGAATGCATGTTTTTACAGTGTTAATATTAAGCTAACATCTGACAGATATTTCAGAACTGTTCTGAGTTTTGAGATTCATATTCAGACAAAAAATAGCAGACACATTTGGCTGAAACCCAATCTAAAACGTGAAACCCAAAGGCCATTAGAGGGAGGAGGAGGGTGGTGTTGGGGATGTTGGAGAGGGGGATGTTCAGTCGCTCTTCTTTTGGGATATTTTGGGAGGGGAGGGCGACGAGGGGTGCCTGTATTTGGAGATGGAGGTGGATGTTTGAGGTGGTAACGAAGAGGATCAGGGAGGCGTGGTAAGGGACCCTGATTCCCCTCTGACACACACACACACACACACACACACACACAGCACTCTGGCAGACTGACAGAGGACAGAGGGACGCAGCAGAGAGGAACAACAATAAAGAGTAAAGAACGGTAATAAGAGAAAGCCTAACGAGAGAACCAAAGAAAGGACAAAGAAGAGAAGAAGAGCAGGAACCAGGAGGGAGAACCAGGTACATTTAATCCTTTGAACCTTTAAGAAAAACACTACATCTTAGGATCTCCACTTTTATTCAGACTAACATTTCAGAAAGTGGACTGAAAACATAAAATATTGCAGCCTGATGATTGGATGCAACCGGTGACATAAAAAA
The DNA here is from genome assembly GCF_963584025.1 of Labrus mixtus. Lineage (NCBI taxonomy): Eukaryota > Metazoa > Chordata > Actinopteri > Labriformes > Labridae > Labrus > Labrus mixtus. The sequence goes on along the minus strand of NC_083627.1, from coordinate 5,981,967 downwards.
ACAAAAGTAGGAAATACAAACAAAAGCACACAACAGTATGTTTTAATGTAATTACACACAGTAGTGGGAGAAGTGCTCGAATATTTTATTAAATAAAAGTAACAATACCACAGTAAAGGAAGACGCCCTGCACTGAAACTAGAGTGCAAAGTGTCAGAGTTTAAATGTCTGTACCCAAAGTACTAACAACAATAAATGGCTCGTTTTACAATAATAGTGATGCAACTTGTGCACATCAATTTTGTTGATTTACCGACTTTATATTCTGATAGGAAGTCTCTCAAAACATTTGCTCTGACAGGTTGTAGAGAAGAAACCTAAAATAGTTCAATACACTTCAACTCCACCTGTGTTTGTGTGGACTCTACAGTCATGATGGTCTAATGATGTGTATAAATATAAAATGTTATTTAACGCTTAACGAGACCAAAATGTCCAACAAGTTTTTTAACTGTAGATATTTAAAGTACATTTTGCTTTTGCTTCTTTGTACGAACGAGTACTGTATGATAATATTTATGTTCAAACTGCTGAGTGGAAACAATGTGAAGCAGTTGCCAATGTGGATATCACAACACCGCAGGGGGTGTCGGTCCTTCTCTTTCCAGTCCTTAGCTGTAAAACACACACAAAGTACACACACACACACACACACACACACACACACACACACACACACACACACACACACATGCATGTTGTGTTGGTCAGCGTCTATAAATACTCTCCAGAGATAGACGGAGGAATTCAGCTGCAGCTGCAGAGAGAGAGAGTTTGTGAAGAGGCGTTCGAGGTGGTGTTTTTCTTTAGTGTGTGCGTGTGTAAAATAACACACACACACAAAAAAAAGCAGAAACTCACAGAAATCTGACATAGAAGAACTCTGCGAATTCCCTTTTTTGATGAATTTGTCAGTTTATTGTTTTGCCTCAGAAACATCGTTTAGGTTCCTCCTGTCTCTGATCTTCTTGTGATGTTTCCGGCTGCAGCAGGTCAAAGTAAAAGCTCTACAAACTCACCACCTGCTCACAATCAGCCATCAGACGGTTTGAGAAGAGCGGATGATGTTAGGAAAGTTATCAGCTAAACATCAGACTTTTCTCATATTAGAACTATAACGTCATTCTAGTGAGTTGGTGGAGACCAAAAACAGACACAAAGGAGAGTGAATATACAGCTTGTGTCTGATTTTTTTTTACATCCTGGCTCAAGATTGAAACTGCAAAAAATTGTGAATTGTACCTGGAACTAGACTGGTCTTAAAAGTTCTCGTAAAAGTCTTGTGCATTTTAGTGTTTGCTGATTTTGTGTGTAACGTGTGTGTGAGCATACCTGGCCAGAAAGCGGATTCTGATTCTGATTAAACTGAAGTCCCCATTTAAACCAAAGTAAACCTTCTTTTATACTTTGAATAATTTATTTCTAAACTCAGTTTTCTGTTTATGAGAAGCTGACTGAATCTTTATGTTACAAACAACTTTATTCTCTGTGTTAATTTTTATTTCTGACTGCAGACAGATCTCACACTAACCTCAGGTCCTTCACTACTGTCTCTAATTTTGAAGCAAAACTCAAAACCTCTATATTCTCCCAAGCATACGAATACTTATAGTGTGTGTGTGTATGCAGTGGCGACCCTAGAGTCTGTTGGGGCCCGAGGCAAAAATTAATTTGGGGTCCTGACGTTTACTCCTCTTCCTTTTGTTTCCTCTCTCAGATAATTCCTCTTTGCCAACTTTAGTTTTCACAGCAAACAATGCATGGAACGCTTGGTATGGCAAGGAGAGGAAGTGCTGTCAGATGGGGCCCCCTTAGGGAGGTGTCCTATTGTCATTGCAAAATTTGCACATTTTTGAGCCCCTACTGTCCTGGGGCCCCAAGCAGTTGTATTGACAGGCAGCTCCTCTGTGTGTATGATCACCTGCGTGGTCACCGATGTTTGCTTTGTGGTGTGTTTGACTTCATTGATTTTGATTTCTCCGTCTGATTCATGACGGTGGAAACATTTTGTTGCTGTCTGCTGTTTTTAGCCTCACTGTAAAGCTCATTGAGTTTACCTGTAATTATAAATACTAAAATGAGCTGTGTGCATTGACGGACAGTTATTTGACCTTCTCATTCAGCTGATTGTTAAATGAGTCGTGTATCAACTAAAAACCTTCTTTCTGTTTATCTTCATGATCCCTAAGCTCCACAGTTGTTCCAGGAGACGACTAGAAAAGTTTAGTAAGTTGGCAGGTGATTTTTCAGCTGTTTGTAGCTGACGACGGGGAGGTGTAAAATATTCTTCATTTTTTTCATTTCATGTTTAATCTTACGTTGCCAGTTCTGTTGTTTTGAAATGAGACGCTGGTGTAAGTCACAGAATAAAGAAAAAAAACTGATGATGATGATGATGGAGGTAGTGTATGGGGTGGAGGTGGAGTTGGAGGTGTAGGTGGAGGTGTAGGTGGTGTAGGTGGAGTTGGAGTTGGAGTTGGAGTTGGAGTTGTAGTTGTAGGTGGAGGTGGAGTTGTAGGTGGAGGTGTCGGTGGTGTAGGTGGAGTTGGAGTTGGAGTTGTAGGTGGAGGTGGAGTTGGAGGTGTAGGTGGAGGTGTAGGTGGAGGTGTAGGTGTAGGTGGAGGTGGGGGTGTAGGTGGAGGTGGAGGTGTAGGTGGACGTGTAGTTGGAGGTGGAGGTGGAGCTGTAGGTGGAGGTGTAGCTGTAGGTGGACGTGTAGTTGGAGGTGGAGGTGGAGGTGGAGGTGGAGGTGGAGGTGGAGGTGGAGGTGTAAGTGGAGTTGGGGGTGGAGGTGGAGGTGTAGCTGTAGGTGGAGGTGGAGGTGGAGGTGGAGGTGAAGGTGAAGGTGAAGCTGTAGGTGTAGGTGTAGGTGGAGGTGGAGGTATAGGTGTAGCTGTAGGTGGAGGTGTAGCTGTAGGTGGAGGTGTAGCTGTAGGTGGAGGTGTAGCTGTAGGTGGAGGTGAAGGTGAAGGTGAAGGTGAAGGTGAAGGTGTAGGTGTAGGTGTAGGTGTAGCTGTAGGTGGAGGTGTAGCTGTAGCTGTAGCTGTAGGTGGAGGTGGAGGTGTAGCTGTAGGTGGAGGTGGAGGTGTAGGTGGAGGTGTAGCTGTAGGTGGAGGTGGAGGTGTAGGTGTAGTTAGAGGTGGAGGTGAAGGTGGAGTTGGAGGTGGAGGTGGAGCTGTAGCTGTAGGTGGAGGTGTAGGTGTAGTTAGAGGTGGAGGTGAAGGTGGAGGTGGAGGTGGAGCTGTAGCTGTAGTTAGAGGTGGAGGTGAAGGTGAAGGTGTAGGTGGAGGTGTAGCTGTGTGTAGGTGGAGGTGTAGGTGGAGGTGTAGCTGTAGGTGGAGGTGGAGGTGTAGGTGTATGGAGGTGGAGGTGTAGCTGTAGCTGTAGGTGGAGGTGTAGGTGGAGGTGGAGGTGTAGCTGTAGCAGTAGCTGTATGTAGGTGTAGCAGTAGGTGGTGTAGGTGGAGTTGGAGTTGGAGTTGTAGTTGTAGGTGGAGGTGGAGTTGTAGGTGGAGGTGTCGGTGGTGTAGGTGGAGTTGGAGTTGGAGGTGGAGTTGGAGGTGGAGGTGTAGGTGTAGGTGGAGGTGGAGGTGTAGGTGGAGGTGGAGGTGTAGGTGGACGTGTAGTTGGAGGTGGAGGTGGAGCTGTAGGTGGAGGTGTAGCTGTAGGTGGACGTGTAGTTGGAGGTGGAGGTGGAGCTGTAGGTGGAGGTGGAGGTGTAAGTGGAGTTGGGGGTGGAGGTGGAGGTGGAGGTGGAGGTGGAGGTGAAGGTGAAGGTGAAGGTGAAGGTGAAGGTGAAGCTGTAGGTGGAGGTGGAGGTATAGGTGTAGCTGTAGGTGGAGGTGTAGCTGTAGGTGTAGGTGGAGGTGTAGCTGTAGGTGGAGGTGTAGCTGTAGGTGGAGGTGAAGGTGAAGGTGAAGGTGAAGGTGAAGGTGTAGCTGTAGGTGTAGGTGTAGCTGTAGGTGGAGGTGTAGCTGTAGCTGTAGGTGGAGGTGGAGGTGTAGCTGTAGGTGGAGGTGGAGGTGTAGGTGGAGGTGTAGCTGTAGGTGGAGGTGTAGGTGTAGTTAGAGGTGGAGGTGAAGGTGGAGGTGGAGCTGTAGCTGTAGTTAGAGGTGGAGGTGAAGGTGAAGGTGTAGGTGGAGGTGTAGCTGTGTGTAGGTGGAGGTGTAGGTGGAGGTGTAGCTGTAGGTGGAGGTGGAGGTGTATGGAGGTGGAGGTGTAGCTGTAGTTAGAGGTGTAGGTGGAGGTGGAGGTGGAGGTGTAGCTGTAGGTGGAGGTGTAGCTGTAGGTGGAGGTGAAGGTGAAGGTGAAGGTGAAGGTGTAGCTGTAGGTGTAGGTGTAGGTGTAGCTGTAGGTGGAGGTGTAGCTGTAGCTGTAGGTGGAGGTGGAGGTGTAGCTGTAGGTGGAGGTGGAGGTGTAGGTGGAGGTGTAGCTGTAGGTGGAGGTGTAGGTGTAGGTGTAGTTAGAGGTGGAGGTGAAGGTGGAGGTGGAGCTGTAGCTGTAGTTAGAGGTGGAGGTGAAGGTGAAGGTGAAGGTGTAGGTGGAGGTGTAGCTGTGTGTAGGTGGAGGTGTAGGTGGAGGTGTAGCTGTAGGTGGAGGTGGAGGTGTAGGTGTATGGAGGTGGAGGTGTAGCTGTAGTTAGAGGTGTAGGTGGAGGTGGAGGTGGAGGTGGAGGTGGAGGTGTAGGTGGAGGTGTAGCTGTAGGTGGAGGTGGAGGTGTAGCTGTAGCAGTAGCTGTATGTAGGTGTAGCAGTAGGTGGAGGTGGAGGTGTAGCTGTAGCTGGAGGTGGAGGTGGAGGTGTAGGTGTAGCTGTAGTTAGAGGTGGAGGTGGAGCAGTAGGTGTAGCTGTAGTTAGAGGTGGAGGTGTAGGTGGAGGTGTAGCTGTAGGTGGAGGTGGAGGTGGAGGTGGAGGTGAAGGTGTAGGTGGAGGTGTAGCTGTATGTAGGTGGAGGTGTAGGTGTAGGTGGAGGTGTAGCTGTAGGTGGAGGTGGAGGTGTAGGTGTAGCTGTAGGTGTAGGTGGAGGTGGAGGTGTAGCTGTATGGAGGTGGAGGTGTAGCTGTAGTTAGAGGTGTAGGTGGAGGTGTAGCTGTAGGTGGAGGTGGAGGTGGAGGTGTAGGTGGAGGTGTAGCTGTAGGTGGAGGTGGAGGTGGAGGTGTAGCTGTAGCAGTAGCTGTATGTAGGTGTAGCAGTAGGTGGAGGTGGAGGTGTAGCTGTAGCTGGAGGTGGAGGTGGAGGTGTAGCTGTAGTTAGAGGTGGAGGTGGAGGTGGAGCAGTTGGTGTAGCTGTAGTTAGAGGTGGAGGTGTAGGTGGAGGTGTAGCTGTAGGTGGAGGTGTAGCTGTAGGTGGAGGTGGAGGTGTAGCTGTAGGTGGAGGTGGAGGTGGAGGTGTAGCTGGAGGTGGAGGTGTAGGTGTAGGTGTAGCTGGAGGTGGAGGTGGAGGTGTAGCTGTAGCTGTATGTAGGTGTAGGTGGAGATGGAGGTGGAGGTGTAGCTGTAGGTGTAGGTGGAGGTGGAGGTGGAGGTGTAGCTGTAGGTGGAGGTGTAGCTGTAGGTGTAGGTGGAGGTGTAGCTGTAGGTGGAGGTGGAGGTGGAGGTGGAGGTGTAGGTGGAGGTGGAGGTGGAGGTGTAGGTGGAGGTGGAGGTGTAGGTGGAGGTGTAGCTGTAGGTGGAGGTGGAGGTGGAGGTGGAGGTGTAGGTGGAGGTGTAGGTGGAGGTGTAGCTGTAGGTGTAGGTGGAGGTGTAGCTGTAGGTGGAGGTGGAGGTGGAGGTGGAGGTGTAGGTGTAGGTGGAGGTGGAGGTGTAGCTGTAGGTGGAGGTGGAGGTGTAGCTGGAGGTGGAGGTGGAGGTGGAGGTGTAGCTGGAGGTGGAGGTGGAGGTGGAGGTGGAGGTGGAGGTGGAGGTGTAGCTGTAGCTGTAGCTGTAGCTGTAGGTGGAGGTGTAGCTGTAGGTGGAGGTGGAGGTGTAGCTGTAGGTGTAGCTGTAGCTGTAGGTGGAGGTGGAGGTGTAGGTGTAGCTGTAGCTGTAGGTGGAGGTGTAGGTGGAGGTGTAGCTGTAGGTGGAGGTGTAGGTGTAGCTGTAGGTGGAGGTGTAGCTGTAGGTGGAGCTGTAGCTGTAGGTGGAGGTGGAGGTGTAGGTGGAGGTGTAGCTGTAGGTGTAGGTGGAGGTGGAGGTGTAGGTGGAGGTGTAGCTGTAGGTGGAGGTGGAGGTGGAGGTGTAGCTGTAGGTGGAGGTGGAGGTGTAGCTGTAGGTGGAGGTGGAGGTGTAGCTGTAGGTGGAGGTGGAGGTGGAGGTGGAGGTGGAGGTGGAGCAGTAGGGTTTAAGGAGTGGTCGGTTGCTGAGGTCTGTCTCTCAGTCCGGCTGCTGACAGAGCAGCTGCTCTCTGCTCTCTGACCTTGGTTCCAGATATTCTTGATCTCTGCTCAGCAAAGATTATTTTCATGCCACTGAATCGCTAAACAAGTGAGAGACTGCTCACAGGGTTGGACATTTATTTTTACATTATAAACAGACGTAAAACAAAAAGTTCCTGGGTACGTTTCCTCAAGTGCTCCTTTATACCTTTATTTCACTACGTTTCAAAGGCACATATAGAACTTTTACTTAATTATCTACAGCTAATTGACCAATAACATTTCCAACATGTCCGACACATTGTTATAGATTAAACTAAGTCCTTCACATTCACAATCTAGTTTTGCTTGAAACCTTCAACAATAAATCAGTGTCGAGTTTTAGTCCTTGACTCATAAATGTCGCAACGAACTAGAGAGATTTTACCTCTAAAACTCGGCCAGGGACACAAGGTTGAATACATAGACTGTAAATATTAATGTTTGAAGCCTGAGTGACGTCAGCCATGTGTTCCTGCAGGAGGCTCATCAGCAGCGGCCGCCATGCTGGAAATCCTGTAAATAAATGTTAATTCATGCTGTAAAAACGGCTTTTTTTGCCGGTCATGTGTACGTGACTTCAGGTGATCCTGCAGCCAGCCCTCAAGCGGACACTCGACAAACTGCAGGATTTTACACGTCCGCGTTGGCTTCATTTTTCAAGATTGCAGCTTGGGCACGACCTTACTGCTATAGGCTATCTGTGACCCCCTCTTATCCCCCTACCCGAACCAAAAGAGAGTGAGAATTGGTCAAATCACAAGTGAGAGAAACTTAAGATCTCCTTGGTGTGTCAGGGCCTGTACAGCTTATGTGTGAATCTTAATACCCTGCTGTGGTTAAAAACAAGACTTTAAGTTATGATTTTCTCTTCCTCCTTCCTCTTTCCTCCTTCCTCCTTCCAGTTGTTCCTGTCACTGACTGTAACACGTGTTGCTATCGGCTCTTTGAGGGTCACTTGTACAGAAACCCCCCTGCTCCTGTCTCTTCCAATGAGTCTCTAGATCCAAATGATCGAGTCATTTCCTCCGACTGGTGCGCCTTCGATCCTCCACACTTCACCCTTCCTCTCAGTTCATTTGTGTCGTAATGAGGTTATGAAGTGTCCTTTGCTGCTGCGTTTTAAAGGGTGATTGCAACATCCCGAACGGCCCGTATGATCTGTAACCGTGAGCCCCTCCTCTTCATGTGACACCGACGGCAGCTGCTGCTCCGTCCCCCTCGTCCCCCGCCGCTCTTGTCCATGTGTGGAAGCTGTCGGTGCTATTTTTAAAAGAGCCAAGTTCAGACGCTGAGCGAACGAGGAGGGGTGAATCATGCACGCGTTTTGCGGTCGTGAATGTTTGCTGTAGTAATGTCAGTGTCGGGATGGGTTTTCCATGATTCCAACCAGACGACTTGTTGGTGAGCTCACAGTCGGGCACCGTGACATGGTCAGAGAATTTTAGAAGAAAACAGAGACAGAAGTCGTTTTCACATATGCTCTGCCGCCCCGGAAATCCTCCTCCCGACCTGGTTGTTCACATGCGCACCTCACATCCCGTCGCACAATGGGCGGGTCCTTAGATTAACTCAGGACTGTCAACAGAAAAATATGCAGGACACAGAGAAACACAAGGATACAAATTACAAAATGAAACAGGAAATCACAACCAAGCAACGACAACAACAAGGAGCAAACAAACTAAACATTTTTTTAAATTAGTTGAAACCTTTAAGCAGAGGTGTGTTTGATGAGAATTTCAGTGTTTCATTCATAAAATTCATATTTTATTGTTTTGCAAAGTTTGTTCCAAGATCGTCGGTCTCTTTTACAAGTTAGACCTGAATGAATGTCCTTAAAAAGTATCATGGAAATCCATCCAGACCCCCCTGTAGACCCCCCTGACCATCGGCGATACCGCCTCTCCTTGTGGTTAATTAAATACACACCGATGAGAAAAATGCAGTGCGGTCGGGTCAGATCTTAACGAGGCTCGGTGAGAAAAACATCAGCAACAACTGGCACGGATCTAAGGTCCTAAAAATAGATACCGGTGTTAGTTCTGATGGCACCCTGACGCAGCACAGAGGTGATCTCTAATCCGGGCTCAGGTGGAGAACAGCAACATGTGTGATCGGAACAAAGATCAAGAGGAGACGAGATGAGCCTGTGAGAGGGGGAGAGTTGTGTTTGTTGTTATCAACCACGAGGAAGCTTGTTTATTCACGACCAAAACAACAAACAGAACAATTACATGTACACAGGGGTGAAAGTATAGTTTTAAATGATGGGGTTTACGACCTGTACTGCAGCCATTCAGCAGGCGGAGCTCTAAATATGTTGGCTTCACTCCCAGGCAGCTTTGTATGCGTCTATCTTTATATACAGTCCAGGAGTTATACGACAAGAAATCAAACTCAAGGACAAAAACGATGCACGCTTGTATTTGAACGACCCTATGTTTTTTTTTAAGAGTGCGGTTTAGGCTGCAGGAGCTTTAAGTCCTGTTTCCTTCCACCAACTCCTCGAGCATTTACGAATTCACAACCAACAAAAGACCACATGAAGAAGAAAACCTACAGAATATGTAATTATGGGATGCCTATCACTGTCTCCCTGTGCTGAGGCTGTGGTCCTCGTCACAGAGGCCGTGGGTTTGGGTCTGACCTCAGCCCTTTGCTGCATGTGACGGTCCATTTCTTCTCCCAAAAATAACTTTAAAAAAAGAAAAGAAAAAGAAAATGTAATTTCGTGCAAGCGTCTCGTCGAGGTGACTACGTTTGTTTATTTCTGGACGCTCTCTACTCTCGACATATCTGCACTCAAACGTGACCCCGACACTCTGTAACAGCCCCCTCCCTCACTGCTCTGATCTCATCGCAAACATTAATCAGAATCTCCAGCTGCTTTGTGGGTGAGGTGCACAACACGTGTAAAAGGGGGGGGCGGGAGAGGGGCGGGAGGGGGGGGGGGGGGGGGGGGTGTTGCTGTAAACCACAAATTCGACCCTGAGCTTCATTTCTGGGCCGCCTCGCAAAACACAGACGCTCTCAGCTGTCATTCACACGAGGAGACAGATCCTCAGAGTCTGTAGGTGGATTTAGAAAAGGTGTGGGACCTCTGTCGGTGTGTTGTCCTGTTTTGGAGATTATCAGAGTAATGTGCATCTGTCGGGGGCTTTGGTGTGTCGTGGAAGCGTCCTGGAAACATTTGTCAGATGTGTTGTTTGTTGTTATTAGTTACTCCTTGCTTTGGAAAACGTTATAATTTAATAATTTTGATCATAAAGTCGGACAAAGAAGAGATGCAGAATATTTTGAAGTTGCAAATTTCATCAAATTAACGACACATTATTGTTTAAATAATCCTAAACATTTCCACATATTTCATTTTTTTATACGTCTTTTCAACCTGGAGTAAATTAAACTCTTGCTTCACTAATCTTATGGTGCTTTCACACTTGCACAAAACTCCTGAAAACTTCAAGGTGAGCTGCATGTGTGAACGCAAACAGCCGAACTTTCACCCTGACTTTATTCCCTTTGAGCCTCGTTCGTAAATGACGTCGAGTCGAGCCGATGAGATTCGCATCATCATGATATGTGACCGGCGCACAACTTCAGACCGAATACCACAAAGATCAGTGACATGTCCATGCACAAAGTGAAACTGCTCCATCAAGGTTTCCCTTCACAACTACGTTCTTCTACGCTCTTTTGCCGATATTTTGAATGTGTCACTAATACACACGAACAGCATTGATAAGAAGGCAAACATTCTCGTTACAGTGTCAGACTCTGGTGCTTCCTCGTCTGCATGTCTTGCCAAAGATCTCAGCGGCTGTCTGCCAGAAAGTTTCAGCCCAGGTTTGTGGTCGGGCTTGGGGCTACTTCCCCGCAGGTCATTTTCCACTCTATCGCTCCCTCTTTCTCAACTGTCCTGTCTCTACATAAAGGCATAAAAAGCCGGAAAATAAATCTCAGCACATGTGAGAATGGCTTTAAAGGTCAATGTGAATATCAGGTTTTCTTTGCACTTCACTTCAAGCCGATCCTAATCCTGTCCTTCTTTTTGTTTCAGGTGCTGTGTGCTGCATTAAAGTGAAACCATCATCGAAATCCCAAACCAGCCTGTCCATTGTACAAGTATTTTAGTCATCACAGAGCAGCAACATCCAAACTGTCTCTTAAAGAAGTCAGCGCTGAAGTGTCAAGAAAGAACTCCGTCAACTAAACCAGCTTTAGAAAACTGACTGAGGTATATCAAATCTAAAATTTAAAAAAACAACAACCTCAACACTCAAAAGATGGCACCCAAGAAGAAGGCCCCCCGTCAAAAGAAGGCTGCCGTGGAGACCAACCCTGAGGTCACCATGGATACCTCCCCCATCCAGCTGAAGGTGGAGAGCCGCGGTGACGGCGTGGTGGTGGTGGAGACCGGGGTGCAGAAGATCGAGCAGATGGCGGCGCTGGACATCGCTAAGCTGAACAGCCTCAACCTGCCGCTGCCTCTGCCGCCGCCTGTCCTCAAGCCCGGAGAGAGAGGCCTCGGCCTGGGCAGCGAGCTGACGCGACCCCTGCACGGAAACGCTCTGCTGGAGGAGCTCAGCAAGATGAGACAGGAGAAGTACGTTCTGGTGGTTATATTTCTGTCTTCGGTGATTCTGCTTAACTCTGATCAGACATGAAAACATTCAGATATGATACAAAAAGAATCAACAGGAGTACAAAACAATAAAATAAATTTAAATATTAGTACATTAACAATCAAATCTGACCTCTGCCCTTTGCTGCATGTCCTCCCTCGCTCTCTCCTCCCAAACATTTCCTGTCTCTCTTCATCTGTCCTATCTAATAACCCAAAAAATAACTTAAAGGAGCAGTATGTAACTCTTACACCTAGTGTTTAAAATGGGTACTGCAGTCTAAATTCAAAACACTAGAGAGAGCTGTCTCCCCCGCCCCCTCCTCTCTAGAGTCGATGCTCACTCAGGTCACCATGTGGTGGACACTGAAGCTTCAGTGTTTATCCAGCTCTGCATCGGTCTATAAACCTTTCTGCGTTCTAACCTCTCTCCATTTTTCAAAAAAACATCTCCAATATTGATCCTAGTTTGAGCACGTTTCTGCTCGTGGAGCTTATTAGAAACATGCAGAGGCTTTTTAGGTCGGGTACAATCACTTCTATCTGAACCACTTCTCTTGCCCGCTTCCATCGCTGCAACACCTGTTGACCTGATAACTGCTCTCATATCTGGCAAACCAAGGGGCGTCCAAAACGGCCGTGTGGGGGGGTCGCCTTAAAACCGCCTACCTTCTCTGGTCCAAACAAATCCAGAGCATTCAGGACCAGAATCTAAAGTTAGAAGGAGGACATACTGGCTGCTTCATTGTTGTCAGAGAAGCCAGAACTTCAACATCGCATGTTTCCTTAATGTCTGATCATATAGTAAGATCACTTTATCATTTCAGTCAGGAGATATCTTACAGACTGGACCTTTAAAAAACATCAATACTTTACATTCAGGATATAAAACGATACATTTACAGCATCACAACCTGGTGCACCTCTTGCCATGGTTAAATATATGCAAATGTATTTATTTATACATACTTGATTGTTTTATGTAGTCCTTTAATTTGAACAAATCATAATAAATATATTGTTCTATAAAATCATGCGTCCATCGTTCATCCTCAGGTTCCTGACTGACCTGGAGTTGGCCTGTAAGACGAAAGCCTTCGACGTCCACAAGCTGGTCATCTCCTCCGTCAGTCAGTACTTCAGGGAGATTCTGGCCAAAGACCCCGGCATGAAACGTCTGGAGCTCCCCTCCCTCTCACCTCTGGGTACAACTATCTGACAGATTATCAGCTCATGAGAACATATATCGTTGTCCCACTCGGCTGCTTTTACTCAAACTGAGGCATGAGTCTACCCAGCTACAACAAAGTCCTACTTCAATTTAATCATGATACCAAATATTAGTCGAATTCCCGGGACTTCACTCAAATATTTAGCCAAGATCCCGATCACTTTTAGATGACAAATATTTGTTTACTTTCCGGTTATCTGGTCCTTTTCCTTGTGAGATGCTCCAGGTTTGCTAAATCTCCGTCCTGTCTGCAGGTCTGGCCAACGTCATCACCTTCGCCTACCTGGGTCGAGTCCACATGTCCCTCTACACCATCGGCTGCACCGCCTCCGCCGCCGCCACCCTGCAGATCCCTCAGCTGCTCAAGATGTGCATGGACTTCCTGCTGGCTGAGCTCAACGTGCAGACCTGCGTCTACATCTGGAACATTGCCTCCGCCTACGGCCTGCAGCAGGTGTGCGAAGCCGCCCGCCGCTTCGTCTTGGAGAACTTTGTGCAGTTCGCCGACACGCCCCTCTTCACCCAGCTGACCCTGGAGCAGATCTCCGCCTTCCTGCAGGAGGACTCGCTGCTGCTGCCGTCAGAGGTCACCGCCTTCCAGGTCAGGAGTCGAGCTTTGTATTGTAAACCTGTAACTGGAAAAACCAAGTCGAAATGTGACACACGGTCACATCTTTCATGCTTCTTCTTGGACTTTGAGTCGAATGACATTTAATCTGATGGTACGAGAAGTTACTATCTTTGTAATTACATTAATACCTGTGAACACAGTCACATTAAATGTTCAAACCGAGGAGAAATGTCAGATCTTTTAGTGGAACTTCTCCCGCACAAACCCGTCGACCCTCTGGACCTTCCTGCTATTTTCATCCAGACCTAAAAACAGACCCCGGACCAGCTGCTGAGAGCGTAACACAGATCCCCGAATCACCTGTGTGCAAGAATACAGCGCGTTTATTTATGTACGAGTGCATGCGTGACAGATTAAAATAGACAAGCAGCTGAGGGGGCCACGATTGTTGTATTTATAAACCAAACCAAACGTTAGTCTGTAAATGCGTTTTTACATACAGTCGTTCAATTTTCTGTAGTTTTAAGATGAAGTCTAAAAGGTTCGGAGGCCGGTCGTTGATGCTGCGTTTCCTGCAGTCACTCTCATGTGACAGCTGGAAATAACTTCTTCAGTTTACTCTAGTTCTAAACTATTCTTAAGTACTTAACTCGAACATTTCCAGTTTTGCTCGTTCTTTATTTCCACTAAACGGCGGGGTCGGTCATTTTCTCCAGATCTACTTTTTTTAAGATTTTGGTTGAAGTCGTCTTCAGGTCCTGACAGACGTTAATAACTCATGTTCTCTGAAAAAGGAACGGAGAAAATCCGTCGTCTGTAGCAGTTTGTAAGTCTGTAAAAACTTCCACCAATGTCTGCCACGAGGTACCAATCTGATGAACCAATCACACGCCTCCCTGTCTCCCTGCTCGCTCTCTAGCTCTGTGAGTTTGTCGTTGGCCGTTGTGAGTAGTGATCCTTATGCTGATGGTTTATTTTGCTTTTCTGTCAGTTCTGTCAAAGATATTGACGTGTTTCTTGGTGAGTTTTGTCTTCGTCACTGAATACATCTCCTTCGCTCTCCGCAGCTCGCCATGAAGTGGCTCGACTTCGATGACTCTCGCCAGGCTCACGCCGCAGAGCTCCTGTCTCACGTCCGCTTCGAGACGATCCCGGCCAGCGAGCTGGTGAGTCAGATCCAGCCGGTGCCCCGCATGATGACGGACCCGCACTGTCACCGCCTGATGGTGGACGCCATGAACTACCACCTGCTGCCCTACCAGCAGAACACCCTGCAGTCCAGACGCACTCAGGTCCGAGCCGGCCAGCAGACTCTGCTCACCGTCGGGGGGCGACCGTCACTCACCGAGCGAGCTCTCAGCAGGGAGGTCAGTACTTCCCGTATCTCTGCACTTCCTTTAAGAGAAACGCAACGCAACACACTCTCTGACCTCTAACGTCTTCGCGCGCCAGGTGCTGTGGAGGGACCCTCGTGAGGGTGCAGCCGCCTGGCGTCACCTCACCCAGCTGCCGGCGAAAAGCTTCAACCAGTGCGTGGCGGTGATGGACGGATTCCTGTACGTGGCCGGAGGAGAGGACCAGAACGACGCCCGCAACCAGGCCAAGCACGCCGTCAGCACCCTCAGCAGGTACGAGGAATGACTTTCTTCTTAACACGCAGGTAGAGTGAGAAGAGTGGCGCCGCTGTGGTCAAAACGGACTCTGTACCCTGACGAAAGAAGAGTGGAGATTTTGTATTTGAAAACGGCATGGCGTCTGTTTCGTCAGCGTTTATAAACCGGGGCGTCGATGGATCCTCACTGTCTGCTCTGCTCTTTCCCTCCACTAGATACGACCCTCGCTTCAACACCTGGCTCCACCTGGCCAGCATGCGCCAACGCCGCACCCACTTCTCTCTGGCGGCCAGTGGCGGCCGTCTGTTCGCTATCGGAGGCCGCAACGTGGAAGGTCTGCTAGCCACCACCGAGAGCTACCTGCCCTCCTCCAACACCTGGCAGATGCGCTCTCCCATGGAGGTGCCCCGCTGCTGCCACTCCAGCGCCACCCTGCCCTCCGGAGACATCCTGGTGACCGGCGGCTACATCAACTGCGCCTACTCGCGCTCCGTGGCACGCTACAGGGTGGAGACCGACACGTGGATTGAGTGCGCCTCTCTGGAGACGCCCCGCGGCTGGCACTGCTCCGCCACCCTCGGAGGGAAGGTGTACGTGGTGGGAGGAAGCCAGCTGGGGCCTGGCGGCGAGAGGGTGGATGTGGTCTCCGTGGAGGTCTTCTCGCCGGAGAGCGGCACGTGGAGCCGAGCCGCCCCTCTGCGCCTCGGCGTGAGCACCGCCGGTTTGTCCCCGCTGAACGACAAGCTGTACCTGCTGGGAGGCTGGAACGAGGCGGAGAAGCGCTACAAGGCGGCCGTGCAGAAGTACGACCCTGCCACCGACAGCTGGGCCATGGCTGAGGATCTGCCCGAGCCCACGGTGGGAGTGTCCTGCTGCACCCTGACCCTACCGCCCCGCCACGCGCCGCGCCGCCAGCAGCACCGCAACACCCCCGCCCACGAGGAACAGCAGTCGAAGAACCGCAGCAGAGAGAGCAGCATGGCGCCTTCACAGAGCATCACAGCGTAGAGAGACAGAAACCTCTGGAGAGTTGAACCTCTGGAGAACATCTGGGTCATGTCCGCTCCTTTCGATGTTTTTATCTGAGTTCATTCATCTTTTTCAAACTGAAATGTTTAATTATTCAAGCTGTAAGAAAAGAATTCATCCTAAAAAAAACAAACAAATGAACAGAATTAAGATTCTTTGCTTTTTTACATCAGAGTTGAAATATAATTAAGATTGAAGACAGTGAATTTCATTGGACGAAGCTGTCCCATATTTCAAAGATTTACAGATTTCACATGAAACTTGAATGGATCTGGAAAGTGATTATGTGGTTTCTAAAATGTCTGCTCAACCTAAGTTTAATACGATGACTGAAACAGCTAAATTAAAAATGATTAAAGAGTATGTTGGGCAGAGAACAGTTTCAAAAAAGAGAGTTAATGTGGTCCAAAGTGGTCTCAGGAGGTTTTAAATCGATGGAACAACAAAGGTGGAAAAGGTGTGAACGGCTTGACTTGTAGCGTGGAGCAGGTGGAGGTAGAGAGGCGATGGATGGAGGAGGACGGAGGATCTGTGCTGGAGCGGGTTTGGGTTGAACAAAAACAAAATCACTGTGAATCCACTGGCAGTTTGTGTACAAAGATGTATCTATGCAGAGAGAGAGTGTGTGTGTGTGTGAGTGTGAGTGTGAGTGTGTGTGTGTGTGTGCGTGATGGTGAGTGTGTGTGTGTGTGTGTGTGTGTGTGTGTGAGTGTGAGTGTGTGTGCGTGATGGTGAGTGTGTGTGTGTGTGTGTGTGTAAGCCAGGAGTAAATGAAAACGAGTCAGTTATCAAACATTATCAACAGCTAATATTTCCAAAGGATAGAAGCAGACTAGAAGCGATAAACAAGACGTGTTTATTGTTTTAATTTATTTAACCGATGTCGAGTAGCGTCGCTCAATTAAAAAAAAAAAAAAAAAAAAGTTTAAAAAAATGTGTAGATGTAGTCCTTAAATATTTTCTAAGTGCAATGGAGAGGGAGGACGAGGATGTGGAAAACGCGGGAAGGCGATGTGAAGTCAACACAGCGCAGGTGAGATTTAAGAGCGAAAATATGAAAAAATATAAAGATCAAGAAAACCAGAAAGACTGATTGAAACATCTTGTCAAATCTATTTTTAAAAATGCGTAAAACCAGAAAAATCAAGATCAAAATCAATGATTTTTCTAAATGAATCTAAAAACACCAGGAAACAAAATGTTACTGCTCTCCTGCGTTTTGCGTTTCTGAACATTTGCCTCCTCTGACGTCTAATTTTTACTGAAACTGAGACAAAAATCAACTGAAGAGCCGGTGAGACTCCCAGCAGGCGGAGAGAGAGAAAACTGCCATCAGCTGTTGAGAGTTAAAAAAAAAAAAAACGATATATATTTTAATCACGAGATTCGATGAGGATAATCTGGCTCGTTCGATTGGCTGAATCCCCTCCTAGTTTGTCTCCTTCTTGGCGCTGGATGAGCTCTCTCTGTGTGCTGGTGGCATCTGTGGAGTTTCACTGAATAAAGCCAATATGTTCAAAACGACAAGTCTTTTGTTTTTATTTCCTTTTGGTAGGAGATGTGCTGCTGGGAAATGTAGTTTGACACCAAACCTAAAGTAATGTAGGCTTGAGCATTAAAGGTCACTTTCTCCTCTTCACTTAGTCTTTTTTTTTAAGGTTTATTTTTGGGCTTTTTATGACTTGATTAAAGAGAAAGGACAGTGGACAGTCAGAAATCTGAGAGAGAGAGAGAGAGAGGGTAAACAACATGTGGGAAAAAAGCCACAGTTCAGATTCGAACCAGGGCCGCCCACCTGGAGGACCACAGCCTCCGCACATGGTCAGTGTTGAATATTAAAGGAAATAACCTTCTGACATGGGAGCTAAGAAGAAGTGTACCCCTAAGTGGAGTAATAAGTCCAATATTTCTCTTTGATACGCAGTTAAAAATAGAAAGTTGTGTATGACACAGTCCACCCCCAATCCCACAACCACCGCCGTCCTCATTCATGCAATGTGGGTCACGACTTCTCTGTAAGTTTGTAGTGTGTCCTGAGGCGAGACCTGGTTTAGACACTTTCACATGGTGTTGCCAAGTTCAGGGTATTGAAAAGAGCCTGCTCACTCCACAAGTAGAGCACCAAGTTAAATACTGTCGTCAAACTGTAGTAAAGGAGTTCAGAAAGGTGTTTCATCATCCTCTATTACTCAGAACCTTTTTTAACACGTTCTCCAGAATCATCCCACATCATTCAATAGTCCAGATTTGAGTTCCATTTCGTCAAGGACTGATCTGTGATAACCTCATAAACCTGATTCTTGGTCTATAACAGCGAGAGGATAAAATCTGTAAATATGTCGCTGACATCAACACAGCAGGACACTACTGCCCCCCTGTGGATAAAACAGATCCTACAAGCAGCAGGTCAAACTAAGGAGACTCGCGCTGTGGTTTGTTCAGCACAACAATTATTACCCGAGGAGTAAACGATAAGCTCATATCAAGTCACATGTTACACAAACCTCAGGAACAACATGAGACGATTTGAGTCATTTTTTGGGATTTTATTTTGTTTGTTACAAACAGGATCAAAGGAGGTCCTTTACTTTCCGGGGAGGATGATACCGTCATACTGAAGGAAGAAAAAACAAAACGAGAGGCAAGCATTAGAAAATAATCATTTCATTAGTCGACATCAAACATGAACTTCAGGTCAGTCCGATTGTTAGAGTAATAAAGGAGACAGAAGCAGCGACTGAGCCACAGATTTCAGAATAAAACCCCGAAGTCATTTGTAAACGACCAGACGAGTTGCAGAAATTGAACAACAAACATTCACTTTCAAATTAACCCAACATGACCCAGTTCTTCCTTTTCTTAGGCATATAAATAAGCACATAGATCCCCGATCATAAACGTCCTCAAACTAAAAAGGGAGCGTCTTCAAGGATCAAGACATCCGGCGCCATTTCAGTTTGGTGAAGCCCAACCCCACCCGTCTTTCGCCCCTCTAATAACCGCCTGCTTTCCCACATTTTAAAGCTTCTCTACAACCACAGGTTCGCTCAGGTGACGTACAACCTCTGACAAACACTCACTTTCTGCTGGAACCAGCGCATGGCCTCCTCTTTGCGGATGCGGTGTCTGAAACCGATGCGGCCTGTTTTCCGCTTCTTGTCGGCGATGCTGAAGCCGGGTCTGCCCAGAACCTGAGCGACAAAGAGAGGACAGAGCCGGTCAGGGGGGCTTCAACATTAAACACGTTTATGCATACACATGGACACTCAAAGTATCAATTCAGACATATTTTAAAGTACATAAAACATATTTACTCTGGAAACTTGTCTCTGAGCTGATATTTATTATAATTTGTGGTACTGTCCTTCAATGGTTTTGCATCAAATAACAAAAGCACACAAACCAAATGAAACCCAAACCACACTAAAGCAGATTGTGATCAGTATCTGTCGCTGGACTCTGAACTTCATGAGTGAATGTAGTCAGAAACTTCAGGACTTTAAGCACTCGGTCACCCGATTATTGTTTACCCTCTAAAACCTTAAAGAGTTTTAAAAGCATTTTCAAATCCGAGATGTTTTCAATCAGGGCTTTTTAAAAACTTGTCAAGAAGCAGAGCAGGTTTTCTGGCACAACTTCAACTATCACAGAGAGGTCAAAAAGCGCCAGCAGGACTTGTAGTTTAAAGATCAACTTCATGAAATTAAAATTGATCTTCAAACTACAAGTGTTGGAGTTTTTTGACCTTTAAAAAAAAAAAAGTGAGAAAGAAAATCAGCTGCTTCAGATTTTTAACATCAAATGACAAACAATCGTGACCACCGCATCACATTCATCCCTAAAAGAAAACCAGAAACCTTTTTCTGCATGGGCAAACTTTTTACTGAAACGGTAATGTGTGAACAAAAAGATCGACAGTAACATCAACCTGTCAGACGACGTGAATAAGATCTTAATCAGACCTTCAAAATGTGATTTTCTCTCAATAACTTCCAGTAGAAGTTTTCAACCTAAGTTTACAAACGACTAATCACAGAAAGAAAATGTTAAATTTTCACTTAAAACATCTAATCATTTCACATTTAAAACCTTACTTTATACAAAACCAACAGAAGACAGAAACCGTCTGAGATAAAATAAAAACTACAAATCACCAAATCAAAACATTTCACAAAGCGTCCTGACTGTACGCACAAAGTCTTCCACTTAAACGACTGTTTTTCATCTTGACTGACGGCACACATCACCCAACGAGTCACCTCCAGCCAGCTCACTCACCACGTAGAAGTCCAGTCCGTAGATGCCGATGCTGGGGTCGTACTTGATGCCCAGATCGATGTGCTCCTGGATACCGAAGCCGAAGTTCCCGGTGTCGGAGAAGTTGTTCTTTCTCAACTCGTACTCGCGCACCTAGAGGCCGGAGCAGCAGAGAGGAGGCGTTTTTAGCAAGACAGCGATACTCTCTTCATAACATCATGTTATAACTCTGGGTACTAAGGAGAAGTGAAACAGTGTTTGATCACTCGTTTCTGACCTTGAGTCCTTTCTCCAGGATCTCCTCAGCCTTGGCTCCACGGACGGTGCAGTGGACAGCAATCTTTTCATTTCTGCGGATACCGAATGATCGCACAGTGTAGCGGGCTGCAGGTGGAGGAGAGAAAACCACGTTAGTCAAACACAGATTTAAGGTCACCTTAAGATACTTCTCAACGCCAAGTTTTAAGACGACACAATCTTCGTTTAAATGGTCGATAGTTTGGAAGCCTTAAAATAACTACAGATCTTTGAGTCATATTTTAACCTAAAGCTGCGGCGAGCCAAACCGAGAGCAGCGACGGTCTTTTCCAACTCACAAGGGGCCAAATTCAAACATTTCTAAAATCCATTTGTTGTCTCACAAAGCTGCAAAAGTTGTTCATGTCTCCTTCAAACAGAAGAGGAAGTGACATCATCTAAAATGCTCAGATATATCGACTACCTTGTTAGGTTAGATTTGTAAACATGAATTGTGCTTTATTCTTTTAGCCATTTTAGTTTGTGGGTCCGGGTTATCAGTGGCAGGTCGATGTAAGAGACGCGTTCAGGGGACGCACACCTAATTGCGCTTAGCTGCAGAAAAAACATCAACAACGGCATCGTAAGAAGCTAACATTTTTAATAGGACACGTCGCACCTTAATGGGCTTCTGGTACTCAAATATAAGACTCCAAAATGCTAATATCTGTTTCATGATAATATCTGTCTCTCCATACTGTAATCTGTTCTGCACATGTTAAATTTACAAATTATCCCTGCACTCATGTTCACTTCATTTGTCTGTCTACTCGCCGTTATATTGTATAGTTTCTGCTTATAATATGTCTACACTCATGCACTTTAACTTATGTCAATACTGTCCATTTACAACTCTGTTTTTGCACATTTACATTTAATCTTCCATATTTAATCTTCCTATTTAAGACTAGTAATGCTAAGTTAAATCCTGGTTGTATATATTCACATTCTTAGTTTTGATATTTTTAGTACTTATTTACTTTGTATTTATTATATTATGTTTGGATTTGCTAATATTGTGTTTTTTACTCATATTGTGTGTTTGATAACCTGCTGCTGTAACGCCACAATTTCCCAGTTTTGGGATCAATAAAGTAATTCTATTCTAAAATTAGGTGCCTGAAACTTTTCTGTTTGTTGCCATGGTTATCAGGTGAAAGGGTACTGATATCATTTACATCAATGTCATATAATTCTCTGCTTAGCCAATAACAATCTACACAGGTTCAACCAGGTGACTGTGACTCAAACACTCACCAGGTAACTGTGTGATTCAAACACACTCACCAGGTAACTGTGTGATTCAAACACACTCACCAGGTAACTGTGTGATTCAAACACACTCACCAGGTAACTGTGTGACTCAAACACACTCACCAGGTAAGAGTAGACTCAAACACACTCACCAGGTAACTGTGACTCAAACACACTCACCAGGTAACAGTAGACTCAAACACACTCACCAGGTAAGAGTAGACTCAAACACACTCACCAGGTAACTGTAGACTCAAACACACTCACCAGGTAACTGTGTGATTCAAACACACTCACCAGGTAACTGTGTGACTCAAACACACTCACCAGGTAACTGTAGACTCAAACACACTCACCAGGTAACTGTGTGATTCAAACACACTCACCAGGTAACTGTGTGACTCAAACACACTCACCAGGTAAGAGTAGACTCAAACACACTCACCAGGTAACTGTGACTCAAACACACTCACCAGGTAACAGTAGACTCAAACACACTCACCAGGTAAGAGTAGACTCAAACACACTCACCAGGTAAGAGTAGACTCAAACACACTCACCAGGTAACTGTGACTCAAACACACTCACCAGGTAACAGTAGACTCAAACACACTCACCAGGTAAGAGTAGACTCAAACACACTCACCAGGTAACTGTGACTCAAACACACTCACCAGGTAACTGTAGACTCAAACACACTCACCAGGTAACTGTGTGATTCAAACACACTCACCAGGTAACTGTGTGACTCAAACACACTCACCAGGTAAGAGTAGACTCAAACACACTCACCAGGTAACTGTGACTCAAACACACTCACCAGGTAACTGTGACTCAAACACACTCACCAGGTAACTGTGACTCAAACACACTGACCAGGTAACAGTAGACTCAAACACACTGACCAGGTAACTGTAGACTCAAACACACTCACCAGGTAACAGTAGACTCAAACACACTGACCAGGTAACTGTAGACTCAAACACACTCACCAGGTAACTGTGACTCAAACACACTCACCCTTGGAGAAGACGGGGGTCTGCCCGGTGAGCTGCTCCAGCACCTTAGCAGCTCGGGTCAGCCTGTCTCCGCTCTCACCGACGCAGATGTTCAGGCAGAGCTTGCGGATGCGAAGCTCTCTCATGGGGTTCTCCTTCTTCTCACCCTGGTCCTGGAGGGTCACAGATGTTACAGCTTAACAATCCACAATAACAAAGAGGTTAGACATCACGGTAAACTGCATGTGTGACACCTTGTAAACTGCTGCTACCTGATTAAATTTACCTACAACCAACACACCTGCTAACAGGGTAGGATAAGAAAAACGTTATCGGAGTTGTCACCAACAAACCGAGTTTATTTTTCCACATTAATTGAACTGAATCTTTCTGCTTTACTCAGTTTTACAAACTACTCTCTCTCTCAGATCAACACATGCCGGCCGGACATGTCTGTACATGTCCCTGTCGTTAGCATCAAGGCACAAGCACACCGGGAAATTCACACATTCAACATAATTATTAAACATCAGATAAAGTCAGGACGAGTCGACTTTAAAAATTGAGGCGTCCGCTTTCAACTGTGACTTTGTAATTATCACTAAAACACGACGTTTCACCGGACGCACAGTGTACTGAGTGCTAACATGTTAGCATCACTCGGTCACATAGTTTAACTCTCTTCCGTAATCTTTATTAAACAAATATAACTCTAGATCACAAGTTCATGATGAAGTCCAAGTTTCTAAGCTTTAATCTGCGGGCAGGATGGCCTCACAGCCCCGATGATGCGTGATTACAACCCCGAGTTAAGATTTGATCGCCATAGTACGATGTGAGACAGTACTCACCGCCATGTTGGATCACTAGAAGAGGACGTTACGCTTCCGGTGAAAAGTATTTATAGCAGAGTGTTCACTCTAAAAGCGCTCGGTGAAACATCACGGAGACGACGCGATAGTTCCGTTTTACGCAAATTGGTGAAATATTCAAGATTCAAGATTTTTATTTGTCACATGCTCATACTATAGAAGCCAATTTCCGCCAGTAAAAAAAATAAAAATGAAAATAATAAAGTCTCATAATTTCAACTTTTTATCTCATTATTTTGACTTTTTAGCTTATTATTTTGACTTTTTATCTCATTATTATGACTTTATTATTTTCATTTTTTTTTTTTTACTGGCGGAAATATCATACAGTGCAGCGAAATGTAAAAGACTGTTCTGCAAGGCCATGCAATAACACTCAATTGCTAATACACATATATACAGTAAAATAGAATATAATGTAACATTTAAAAAATAATTATTTGAATGTACAAAATATAAAATATAGAATAATGTAAACAGTGTAAAGTGTCAGTGTGTAAAGTGTCCAGGGTGTCAAAGTGCAATGTGCAGATTGGAATGTGTGGTGTGTGTGCATCATGTAATCAATACATGTAAATATCAACTTACAAATACTATAAATACAGTATATCGAATAATTATTTTATCGCCTGGAAGGATCGTTAAATTCGATTAGATATAGATTGAGTAACATAAATATCAACAAAAATGTTTGTGTTTTGAAGCTTGTTTTTATTAGGTTTTTTTTGTTGTTTATAGTTTTTTATTTTATTTTTGGGGGCTTTTGGGGCCTTTATTTGAGAGATAGGACAGTGGATAGAGTTGGAAATCAGGAAGAGAGAGAGAGTGGGGATTGACATGCGGGAAAGGAGCCACAGGTTGGATTCGAACCTGGGCCGGCCGCCTGGAAGACCGCAGCCACCATAAATGGGGCACGCACACCAACCACTGCACCACCAGTGCCCCTGTTGTTTATAGTTTTGACAGACATAGGCATATCACAACAACCAGACACAATTATATATAAATATATAGGCTACATTATATTATTATTTTATTTGTTTCATTTGTTCACAAGCACAGCAGTGAATAACAACACGATACCGTAAATAAAAAAACACCACACAATACACAATAATAATACATTTGTAAATAAAAGGGGACAACATAAAACATAAGATTTGCCTAACCCAGGGGTTCTCAAACTTGTCAGCTTGTGACCCCCAAAATAAGGGTGCCAGAGACTGGGGACCCCCTCCCTGGAGGTGGTTAAGGCGTATATGGTAGTGCATAGCCTCGCACACACAGTAATAGGCCTACAGTAATTTATTGTAAGAAAGGCTAGTAGCACATCACAAATCATTTCCATACATAGACTAAGGCAATGAGCGGACGTACAAAACTTAATAAATAGTATCGGATCGTACAGTAATGATACATAAATCTGCAATCGTACAGTTTGCGTCAGGCTTTAGCTTAACCAAGTAGCAACCTCTGGTGTTGGAAAAGTGAATCCAATGCAGAAGTGCAAAAACCTGCAGTTCCTCGAGTGTCCACCCCAGGCTGGCTGCAAAAAGCTCAGAAGTTACAAACACACCAGTATGTTAAAGTGCTCATTTTTTACAACAGAATTCAACATCTTTATGGACTGGTCTTTGAAACTTGAATCTGGGGAGGGGGTTATAACTCATCCTTTTAGATTTACTGAAGGATCAAAGTTTTTCATAGCAAGTGACGTGGCTGATCTGACTGACAGACCGTTTGTCAGGAGGCTTAAGGCCCGCCTCAGCTCCACCTCTTTGTTTCCAATATGGCAACCACCATCAATGGGCTTCAGAAACCAATAGGTGACGTCACTGAGATCACGTCCATTTTTTTATACAGCCTATGAGCTTAACTATTGGAGAGATTATTACTTACATCCCCTGAAGTTTTGTCCAAATTGAATCAAATATGTGGATTCTACTTGTAAGAGGGCCAAAAATCCCTCAAGATTTTCACTTTTTCATTCACTTTTTAGCAACTAAAAAATCAGGAAATTATTATAATTCATCAAATTCCATGTTTACACGACATTTCAAAACTACATTACAATCGCTTAAAGACGGATAATAAAAATATTGAAATCAATGATCACATGATTAGGTTGCCATGTTTGAAGTTTGATTGAAAAACAATGAACTTTTTGTATTGGTGAGAATTGAGTTTTACTTTTCTGCAGCTCACACTGAAAATGCTGATTGTCCCAAAGCAGTTTTCTTTAACTCTGCTTAACAGTCACCGCTCACTGATGTTTATGTTGATATAGGATGTTGTCTTGAGGCCCTTTAAGCATATTGGCCCTCACTTATCAAACGTACGTACGGCAGAAAAATGGGTGTACGGTCATTTCCACGCAAAGTTCGGCACTTATCAATTTGGACGTGAGTGAAGGGTGCGCTCAAATCCCACGGCAGGTCTCAGTTCGTGTACGCACATTTTTAACTCAGTGTGGACTTACGGTGCAGCGAATCTGTCTGTCGGAGAATAATTAGATCATACTATAACAGTGCTTATTAAGATGGATAGATAGAGGTTCACAGATTTACTGTTAGATAAGATATCTCAAATGTATTTTATATTACGCTCCACCTCAAACGATCTCTGTAGGCTACATTGCTTTTTAAATAATGTTGAGCAGCGCGAGCTGTCAGGTGATTTATTTAGTTGTGTGTTTTATTTGATGAATTTTTGTTTGTTTAATCGATTTATTTTAAAGATTAAAGATAAGAGAGGCTGCTTTCGGTAAATACATGTTAAACGTTCATGCGCACAGGAATATCACTGCAGAAAATACTGAGACAAATTAAAACAGAAAAACTAAAAACAGTTAGTTTAAAAGGACAGAAACACTTTCAGAGGATAGTAAATACAACTTTTAGCCTCTGAAATATGAAATATTTAAGAATACAGAACATTAACATTAGATCATAATTAATCGGTATGTCCAGAGATTAAAATAATAAATACGCTGATGTGCCTCATGCGTAATTGCGCACAGCAGACGCCATGAGGCCAGACTACATGTGACTTAATAACGAATAAAGAAATCCGAGGGCTGTAAGACGGAGTCAGGACCTCCTTGTAAGTGTAAGTGTTAAATTCTTATGTTTGGAAAGAAGGCTAATCGGATGAGAAGTGGACATTGCACAGCGTTTGATCAAACACTTTATTCATGTGATGCAGGATGTTTCAGGTTTCTCTTCTCTTTTAAAGTCTCAAATGGCGAGCTGCCAGTGCAGCCGACGTTATCCGACACAGATGCAGGTTCACCTGTACCACTTGTGCCTGATATTGAGGCTGATTGATGAAAGAGGCCACTCGCTCCACGATCTGGGATAATTTCAGGTGGGGTCCGGCTGGCGTCCTCCAGTCCGCTCCGGGAGCTGCTTCTTTTAAGACCCGCAACACTAGACTACATTATAGCTATCGTATGGTCTGACCAGGTTTTTTACACTAAAAGTATTTAAAAAAAATGATATTATAGCCTATATTATGTACGTTACATATAACGGATGTTAGATACTTTTTATATTTAAAACCAACGCTGTTGAAATTTCCATGCAGGCGTATTTCTTCTGAAGCTCTTTAATCCTACATTTCAGACTGCCAAACAACACAATGTTATTCCTCTTTACTTCTCTCTGTTATGATGTCACTCAGGTCATATCTCGTTTCTCTTCTTTGCCGTATTAAGTATCTCCATGCCGTAAACTCTGGGGGCGAGGACACCGTGAATAAATAGGGGCGTGGTATTTAAATGACGATCGTTTCCAGCCGCCACACTTATCAACACCTGGGGTCTCATTTATAAAAGAGTGCGTAGAATCCATACTAAAAATGTACGTGCGTCAAAAACCCGGAAATGGCGTGCGCACAAAATGATTCAGATTTTTAAAACCGTTCGTACGCACACCTGCACGCAATGTTCCCTTTATAAATCACGATCCACCTGGAAATGTGCGCACGTAGATTAGTCCCATGTTCCGCCCTCTACACGCCCACATTCAACCATAAACGGTCAATGCAAAGCAGCTCGTGAATGGATGATTTTTTTGTTTTTTTTGTTTAGCTTTATTCAAGAAGAGTAATGCGCATATACAGTCAGGTAAACAAAAAACAATATCACAATGTAAATCAAGTAAAAGACAGATTAAATAACTAAATAACATACAGGAAAGAACAAATGAAAGACAGTAATATACAGAATATAAAGTAAAATAAACCAATAAAGACACATTTAAATAGTGAAATCATTATTTAAATAGAGGGGGAAAGGTTTTATAATAATGCAGACATTTGTTTTATTTTCTGTTGTTAATTAAAAGTAGTGATTTCAGTCGGGACTTTAACTCTAGATTAAAAATTGATTCAATTAATCCACGCTCGTTTGTTTTGATTTGGAGGCGGACGTGACGTGACGATTTACGTTTAATTTCGCACAGCATTGTGGGAGTTAAAGTACAATTAATTTCCTGAAAGCGCGCATCCGAGCCATACTGCATGAAACCCGGAAGTTAGTATCCATGCTGAAATGTTCAGTATACTGAGGAGGACCCAAAAAATGCATACTGAATGACCACGAGGGTTCAGTATACTGAAAAGTACGCTCTGCATACTGAACTGTGACTATTCAGAAAGGGCCGAGGTCTTGCGTACGCTGTGATCAGCCAGATACGCACGTTTCATAGGTCCCACGTGGACCCTGTCGTACGATGATTTCTACACCCAAATCTGTGCTGGTTTCTACACCAGTTTGATAAGTGAGGGCCATTATCTCTGGATAAAAGCTTGTTCTAGATCACGGTTACTAAGTGATCATGGCTTTAAATACTGTAGACAGTATGTTGATGTGTCAAATATATTGTAAAATCATGAAAAAGATGATTATCAATTAAATAAGAACTTTTTATCCGATGTGACTGTGTGAACTATGTAGGATCTTGCTGTTTATGCCCAAATTATTATTACTATTATCTATTATTGTCTTTTTATTTAATGTTCTGTCATGCTGTCTTGTCTCCTTTTTTGTATGTTGTTGTTTTTTGTTTTGTTTTTTATACTGTCAATGTTATGTCTGTATGTTTGTCGTATTGTGTGTGTGTGTGTTACTTTGTTACTAAATGAAAATGCAAATAAAAATATTGGTTAAAAAAATAAAAAAATACTGTAGACAGACATGTTACCTGATTAACTGGGAGGGACACAGTTTTAAATGCTAAGCGAGTCAGAGGTTCACTATAAATGACTCAATCATGCTTTCATTGAAGGAACAGAATCAAGAAAAGACAGGTCCTCATTTTGCAGGTTTACATTTTTATTATTTCGCCTACAACCTAGTTATTAAAATAGTTATCTCCCAAGAGAAACCAGCCCTCTTTTCCTGCGGAAACTTTTGCGATGGACTTTAATCAGCATTGAAAAGAAGACAGTGTTGGGGTGGAGAGGGAACGGCTGCAGAGATGTGACTTCTTTTTCCATCTTCTGAACGTGAAGTCATTTTTTATTGGCCTTCATTGCCGCCTTGGTGACTTTTCCAGTGCCATCACTCTTAGTGACTGACTTAATGACACCCACAGCCACGGTCTGTCTCATGTCGCGCACAGCAAAACGCCCTGAGAGGAAGAGACAGAAACAGAGGAGTCCATAAGAGGCTGAGCAAGTGGGACTGGGAAGCTGCTGAGAGGGAAATCTGAAACACGTGGCTTTGTTGTGTTGATGTAATAAAATGTTTAACCATTAAAAGCTTTAAATCTGAACGAATGTGTTTGCAGGTTCATTCTTAACTAGATGGAAAAATGAAGGTTTTTTAATCATTTTCCATGGCTTTCCCTCAGAAGACTGACTCTGTTGTTTAATGTAAAGACAAATCATTACAGTACGTTGAACCAAGCTGTACACATTTGAACTCCTGCTGTTAGGAGCCGACTCAGCAGGCGTTCATGAACATTTTCCAACCTGGAAGCTCGTTGAATGTGACAGTCACATTTGTGCATGAAAAGTGCCCAAAGAGAGAAGTAAGAGATGTGGTGTACAGCATGTATACTAATGCAGGAGATGATGGATAAAACACATTTTACTCACCCAGTGGAGGAAAGTCGGCGAAGGCCTCGACACACAAGGGTTTTGAAGGGACCATATTGACCATGGCAGCGTCTCCAGATTTAAGAATCTTTGGGTTGTCCTCAAGCTTCTTGCCAGAACGACGGTCCACCTTCTCGAGGAGCTCACCAAACTTGCAGGCAATGTGAGCGGTGTGGCAATCGAGCACAGGGGCGTAACCTGCATGGATCTCTCCAGGGTGGTTCAGGACGATGACCTAAAAAAGGTGGCAAGACAATAATTCCTAATGATTTCATTGTTCGTGTGATTTTAAATGTGATATCACAGGTAATGACAATGGTCACAAGGGTTTAGCTTTTTCATAGATTTTGGATTCTGCATGAAGGAGCTAAATGTTGCTACCTGTGTCCACTAGTTGGTGCAAGAGAGCACACACAAAAGCCCACAGCATTGTGCTGCTATACATCAAATGTAGAGCACACAGTGAAGATATGTTATTTCCATGTTAGCCCCCCCCCCCCCAAACGTGGCACTGGAATAATCCTCAAACAATATAGCCCCTCCATTTTTTTGGGGGTGAAAAGGTCTGAACTCTGGCAGTTTGCTGAAAACCTGAAAGCGGCACATAACATCAACTGTCTCCATCATCGTTTTTTATTGACCCTTGTTAGGGATGCACCAATGCATCGGTTTGCATTACATCGGTATCAGCTGATATCGACTCTGTTGACAGACATCAGCCCACCGGCAAGTGAATTGGCTTGAACCAATGTCAGTAGCTGATGTTTATCAATTAAATGCTGGCGAGCTAGTTTACCTATATCTGCTTATTTAGAGAATGTTTTTTTAATGGGCAGAGGGAGTCACCTGTTGGACATATTCTGATCTGTTCTCATGGTCAAACAAGAGAGAAAATGGTACCAGTGATCATGTTCTTGATGAAGTTCCTGTTTCCAGGGGCATCAATGATAGTCATGTAGTATTTTTGTAGTAATTTCCTCTCTTTTCAATCTTCTTTTCTCCTTTATGATTCGCTCACGCTCACCTGGGCAACGAAGTCCTTGGTTCCCTTTGGTGGGTTGTTCTTGGAGTCACCGGCAACGTTTCCTCTGCGGATATCCTTGACGGACACGTTCTTCACGTTGAAGCCTACGTTGTCACCAGGAGCAGCCTCGGACAGAGCCTCGTGGTGCATCTCCACAGACTTGACCTCGGTGGTAAGGTTACAGGGAGCGAAGGTGACGATGGTACCAGGCTTTATAACACCAGTCTCAACACGGCCGACGGGTACAGTTCCAATACCTAAGAGACAAAGCAGAAATGAAACAGAGTTCTTTAGATATCGATTGGCACAAAAATCTGCAGACAGACATGCACACACACACACTGCCAAGACAGTGACTGACCACTCCCAGGACTGGTCCATTTATCAGTATCATGAGTCAGCAGCAGGTCTTAGACCACAGTGCTACATGCTATCATTTCAACTCACCATGTTTCTTTCAGAAAAAAGCAGCTGCTGCTTCAATACTTTTTGTGCTCTTTACTTTCACTTTGATAATTTGTGACCGTGTTCTGGGTGGTTGTAGAGAAGATATGTGCATGGCAGCTACATGAAAACTAAATGTTGCAGTGCTATGATGATCTGCTACAGTCAATGAGGTGAAGTTACAGGCTCTGATACTCCTTACCTCCAATTTTGTAGACATCCTGCAGTGGCAGACGCAGGGGCTTGTCGGTTGGGCGTTTTGGGGGCAGGATGGAATCAAGAGCGTCGAACATGGTTTTTCCGTTGGCATTATTGTCTTTACGCTCAATGTTCCATCCCTTGTACCAGGGCATCTAAGAAGAGATTCAAAGTTTGATTAGAAATGTTTGATTAGAAATGTACCATACCAAATCCAATAAGTTAGTGGATTCACAGTTGGCAAATCTGTCTCACCTTCTCACTGGCCTCCAGCATGTTGTCTCCGTGCCATCCAGAGATGGGGACAAAGGCAACAGCTTTCGGGTTGTAGCCGATCTTCTTGATGTAGTTGCTCAATTCCTTAGTGATTTCCCCGAAACGGCTCTCACTGAAAGGGGGCTCTGTGTTGTCCATCTTGTTGACAGCAACGATGAGCTGCTTCACACCGAGGGTGAAGGCCAGCAGGGCGTGCTCACGGGTCTGACCATTTTTGGAGATACCGGCCTCAAACTCACCGACTGAGGCAGCAACGATCAGCACAGCGCAGTCAGCCTGAACAGGGAGAAATATTCTTTAACTTTGCATAAATGTATGTTTGTTGTTGCAGCGAATATGCCAGTTGTTGCTCTTTCAATATTTTTTTAAAACAAAAAATGTAGGACTACAAGCAGCAACAGCAGCAGCTTGTGGTACAATGGTCAAAAGCTGAGAGTGAAAAGTTAGCAGTGAACAGATTAAAGAAGTGCATCTTTACCTGAGAGGTACCGGTGATCATGTTCTTGATGAAGTCCCTGTGTCCAGGGGCATCAATGATGGTCACGTAGAATTTTTCCGTCTCAAACTTCCACAGAGCGATGTCGATTGTGATACCACGCTCACGCTCGGCTTTCAGTTTGTCCAGCACCCAGGCGTACTTGAAGGAAGTCTTGCCCATCTGTCACAATAAAGGCAACACAAAAAGGGCAAGATTAGATAGGGACTAAAAGACAGTTTTAATAAAGTCAATATTTTAATTACAAAATAAATGTTTTGAGTTAATGTAAAACTGGCATAGATTTACTTTACTTAATTTTGTATGGGGATTAACAAAGCATTTTTTTAAAGAGGACATATTATATCAACATCTGTGCTGTTTTTGTCACATGTTATATTTTGTCAAAATATAACATGAATCAAGCACCAGAGGAGGTTTGTGACCCTGTATAAACCAGCTCTTTCAGAACGCTCCGTTTTGGTGTGTGTGTCTCTTTAAATGCAATGAGCCCCCCTGAGTTTTCCCGGTAGACATCACTCCTCTGTAGAGAGAATAAAAATGACGGACATGATCAAAAGTTTTGTTCTAGGCTGGAGGTGGAGTCCATGGGTGGAGATACCAGGGGAGGGGAGGGTATATTTTTTTTTTTTACCAGGATCCCACTGTGACATCACAAGGAGAGCAAATTTGAAACAGAGCATTTTTCTCTGTGTTGTAAGACGTATGCAGACCACAAACAAAGGACTGGATGGGTTTATTTCACATTTTGTGGGTCAGTAGACACTCAGGTTACCCAAATATATGTTAATTATATATTTATATTTTTCATAATATGTCCCCTTCAAAGGTATATTTATGGATTGCTATGCCTTTATTTGGAGTTAGGACAGCAAATTAAGTCAAAAATTGGGGAGAGAGCGTGTATGGAATGACATGCGGGAAAGGAGCCACAGGTCAGATGGATTCGAACCCTGGCCGTCCGCTTGGATGACTATGGTGTTGTAATTGTGTTGTATTGCATACAATGACAATAAGTGTCTTATGTCTTTGTATTCACAAACATAATTATATAACTCATATCCTGACTTACATGCAGGTTTCCATTTGTTAAAATCCTTGATGATATTCATGTTTTATTAATGTTTACCTTACCCTTTCATTTGTTGATAATGTAACTAAATATTTAGAAGAAATGTTGTATGATGTACTTAATAAGGGTGATACACATTATTCACCACTAGGTGGCAGTTTCAACAAGGTAAAAAATTGGGAGCATCGGCCGGCCACACCTGTTTTCAAGTGAGTGTCTCAGTGCCTCAAGGTGTTAAAGTATTTGTTTAAAAAAATCCAATGTAGGCGTCCTGGGACACCTGAACCAACCTCGGCGGCTTCCTTCTCAAACTTCTCGATGGTTCTCTTGTCGATTCCACCGCATTTGTAGATCAAATGTCCGGTGGTGGTGGACTTGCCGGAGTCGACGTGGCCAATGACCACGATGTTGATGTGGATCTTTTCCCTTCCCATTTTGATTTACTGGGAATTAAAAACACAAGAACAGTAAAGTGACTTTTTAATATAAAAATGTCAGCAGTGGTCTCGGATCAGCATGCCGGTTGTTACATAATGTAACTTCTTATCAAGTCCAACCAAACAGGTCACCTTAAACTTTCAAAACCTTTAAAGAAATAGTAACACTTCCAAAATGTAAGTCAGTAAAACTTAAACTCAAGTTAATGAATGTTATAAGTAACAAAATATCGTTTCAAACTCAATTGTTCGACAATAATTGCTCCTGTCAGAGTTGTATAATGGGCCTTTTATTGGATGGACGTTATCCATACCCAATGCATTTTGTATCCTCGCCACATGTACACGCTTTTCTTTGAAATGCAGTACAATCCAAAAGTTAAAAAAAATAAAAAATACACCATATTTCTCTCTAAATGTTGAGAAGTTGGACTGTTAATTGGCATTAAAAGGAAAAATAAATAAAACCATAAAAATATACCTACACACAGTTTCTGAGTATATTAACTTCTCGTCTACCAAATTCTATGAAAAGCCAACTGTTCAATTATTAAACCAATTTAAGTGTTTGATGTAAGAACGAAATCCGACATCGCTGGTTTAACCTCAGCTGCTGCCAATTGGTGGAAGAGTTAAATACAGGTCAATATAAAACTATTCCCCCTGATAGAAACCATTATAGGTATCACTTTAAAGTAAAAGCACATTACTTCAGGATGTGTTTTTTTTTTTTTTGGTGGTATTTGAGGAGAGTTAACTCACCTGGATGGAAGGCAATGTGGCGCTGGAGGTGGATGTCCTGTCTTCTCCTGCTCGGTCTGCAACGTCCTGTACCACAATTTCTTTAAAAAGGGATATCCGGGTGACACCCTTTTGTAACCGATCCTCCTGTTTTTCTGGCTCTTGTTTGATCCTGCGCATAACAAAAGAAGATACGCTCTTTGCACAATCCCCGCCTTGCATGATTATAACACAGCCTCAGCCCACTGTGCATAATTACACACACCAGAGCATACCTGAGGAACTAGCTGTTGGTTCCAGTTTAGACACACCTCACACCTGAGTTTTGCTGCTCCGTCTTATCGACCTGAAGTTTCTCTTCTGAAAAACCAATGCAGGCATAAAACAAGTGATTCATAGAGAACCAAGTTTCACAAATAACACGTTTTCATCGTTTTCATGATCCATATGCTTTGACCTTTTGAAAAGCTGTAACTGGAATGTGCTCCTAATTTGTATGACATTTCGTAATGAAACACAGAAGAGCCTTTGCCTCTGCTGTGGCATGTTAAATTCGAATTACATACCAGGCCAGCTAGTTCTGCTCGTTTGTTCTTGTCCAGGACATTTTACATGACACACTAAATGTTTCTCCACAGCTTCACCTCTACATGGAGTGTGTCTTCTAAAAAAACAAAAGAAACAATAAGAAACCTTTCACATCAAAAATATAAGCCACCTATGACGCTTGGTTTCACAATGTTCAGCAACCAAAACAATATACTCGCTTTACTCGAGTTACCAACAAAGTTGCCAAGATAATCAGCCTCCCAAATCCTAGCTGGCGAGAACAAAAGTGAATGACATTAATCACCCACTGAACTAATTTCTCACACTTCTTCCATCTGGCCAAAGACACAGGGTCATGAACTGGAAAAAGGCTCGTTTGAGGAGAAATGTTATCCATTCTGCGATTCTGCCACTTGTTAAACTAGCGCAGTAACACCAATGTGAATATACTTTTTTTTTTTTTAGACTCAGTGGAGGGTTTATTGGGAAAACATTTAAGTACAACAGCACTCATTATGACCTTCATAACCATTAAAATGTTCACTTTTTGGGTACTTTCTTCTTTTTTTTATAAATAGAGTGTATGATTAATCTCTATAGTTGAATCGTAGATAATGCTGTTGTTATGTTGTGTGTTTTAATGCAAACTATATAAAGGGCAAAGCAGATGCCACTGAGAAAACAACGGAAGGTTCCTTTAATGTATTGTGAGGCATTTCCTGTAATGATCTGTAAAAGATCAACAGAGATGTGTCCTCAGAATTGTTTGGACCTCCAGCTGAAGGACCCACTGACTCCTGCTCAGGGTTCTGAATGGGTGACGCTTTTTGGCCAAGCTGTCCATAATCTCCTCTGCCCCATGTGAACACTCTCCCAGACTCTGTTTGAGCAACTATATGGGTCCAGCCACTCCACACATGGACAACTTTTTCTCCACCCAGAAGTGAGCGCTTCATGAGAGAGGGAGAGGACAGGAAAGGCTCTGTGCTGGTCAGCGGGCCATGTTTGTTGCTTCCCCAAAGAGAAACATCACCGTCTCCTGTGAGGCACACACAATGCACTGACCCTGCTCACACCATGTGTGTCTTCTGATCCAGACCTGGTACTACAGAGGGCACTGTGGCGTTAAGGTGTGATGGGACAGGATGTGGACTCAGGGCTCACTTGAGCGTGACTGCAAAGACCACGACCCCACTGATATACACAGAAGTAGCCAATGAATGTCTGAGTCCTGCTGCTACACTCACCACTGACTCCTTCAGACTCTCAACAAGCAGAGGTTCTGAAGAGTGTTTGACTGTCTCTCCGACACCCAGTTGTCCAAATGCATTGGAGCCACATGCAAACAGTTGACCACCAATGTAAATATCCAACCTTGTCATCCATCCATCCATCCATCCATCCATAACCTATATACTCTCTTTTTGGTGTTATATGGTATGTTTTTATATGCTTTATGTTGTGCTTTTATGTCAAATGTTATCAGTTGACTCCCAGTGTAACCAATCAGAATCACTGAATATGAATATCCCATTTGGGACGATAAAGCTACCTATCTACCTAGAAACATCTGCTACCATACAGAACCACTTTGCTGGACCTCACAACACATCCTATTTTCAGAAAAATTGGGGTTTATAACGTAGACTATAAACATGGGACGAAGCCGGAGTGGCGTCAAACATTGGTGACTGAAGGGGGCTTGGGAAGTCCCTCGATGGCGGTGTCTATGCTGGAAATGCTGTCTCAAGCTAACACCAGGCTAAGAGCTGGAGCTGAGGCGGGTTTTAAGCCTCCTGAGAATCAGCTGCAGTGCCCCCTCTCGTTGGTCATGTCAGCCACACGCCTTATTATGAATAACATTTATTCTTAAAAAAATCAAAAAAGTAAAAAAAAAAAACATCCACCCCCCGTACGCTGTGAAACGATATAGACATGAGTTGTTCAGACCCGATTTTGTTTTTTGTACCAGGCTGTAATCATCTTTATTTCTGCTGTAAAAATTTACATTTTAACATGGGTGTGTATGTGACTTTCGGGTCTTTCAGAGCCAGCCTCAAGTGGACACTCGAGGAACTGCAGTTTTTTTTGCACTTCAGCATCAGCTTCGTTCTTTAACACCAGAGGTTGTCGCTTGGTTTCCTGATAGAAACATGGCTGTTCGATCGGCTCATCTGTGTCTACAATTGCATGGAGGAAGTAGAGAGCAGAGCTACAACTTCTGGGTCAAAATAGATCCTAAGAAGTGGATCGTTTCACTCTGCACTCTAAGTGGAAAGAAGATTCTTCATCAAAGTTTGCAGGGAAGCTACTCATACAGACCAGTATTCTACTCTCACCATCTACTAGAACACGTTAGAGGTTTTAAGAACCCGGCATCATAGGGCTCAAAATGTGCCCACAAGAACAAAGGGGAAGAGAACAGAAACATGAACTTGAAAATGTTTAATTCAAATGAAAACAACCTTCTATTAGATATAGAAGGGATTTTGGGGGGTTATATAAGGTGTTTTGAATGCGATTTCACTCACCTAATTGCAATCCAATATGGAGGTGGTGGATGTTCGTCTTCTGCTTGATCTGCAAAAACCTCAATAAAATATTCTGCAGGGCTACCCTTTTTGTAATCCCTCCTCCTGGTTTTGGATTGTGCACATAACTGTTACATCGTACAATCCTACACTTGCATACCATGGCTGTCACTGTGCATAATTTACATGCAAAATAACACCTGGCCAACTAGTTGTACAGTGGTTCCCAAAGTGGGGGTTGGGATCCCCTGGGGGGGGGTCGCGAAATGTCTTCCAAAAACAAATATTTAAATTTTTTTGAAATGGCTTACAATTGCATATTTTACCAATTATTGTGAAATGACATACCGGGAGTTGTTAGGCCCGTTAGTGCGTGCAGCTGTGTGAAACGTTAAATGCTTTAACCACTTCCAGGGACAGAGGGGATCCCCAGTCTCTTGCATCGTTATTTTGGGGGTCACGGGATGAAAAGTTTCAGAACCCCTGATCTAAAAGACTTTTGTTTTGAAGAGTTGTTTCCACAATGTGCTCTAATATGTTTAAGAGCAACGAGTTCTTGTTACGTAATGAAACACAAAGGAGTCGGCTTTATTTGGCAATGTTTAAGATTTTTATTGTTTTGGTTTTAAGTTAATTATGATCATAGTTTCCCCTACAAAGCACAGGCCTTCCTTTCCTGCGGAAACTCTTCCGATGGGTTTTAATCAGCATAAGCCAGTCCTTGAGTAGAGAGCTCTGCTTCAGAGAAGATGGCGCTGGGTGGCGGGGGAGAGGAGGGGATGGGGGAACCCGCTGCTGCTGAGACGCGACTTCATGGTGGACGTCCTCCATGACAATTCATTTCTTCTTTTCGGCCTTCTGTGCAGACTTGGTGACCTTTCCACCAGAGGCGAGCTTCTTGTCCACCGACTTGATGACACCGACGGCCACTGTCTGCCTCATGTCACGCACAGCAAAGCGACCTGGAGGAAGAGATTCACCAGCAGAGAGAGTCAGTTTAACATGAGCATTATATATTGAATATCAATTCTTTAAATTTAGTCAATAGGCGTACCATACGCAAAAGGAAAACTCAAAGAAAGCTCGACATCCGAGTGGCATTATTTAGTTATTTTATGCTTTAATTTCCAATTTGGAATGTGTTTTTGTTATTTGATTGTTCATCTGTATGTGTCTAGATTTCTTTTACCAAACTTCCACCAAGTTAATGATACACCAATAAATCATTAAGGGCGCATACTTCACTAAATGAGTCATGTGAAAAACAACACAAAAATATATAAAATTATTACTTCTGTAGTGATCACATCAGAACACATATTCACTCGTGTTTTGGTCTCCACCAACTCCTCATGGAAATATGATTAGTCCAGTGTGTCATTTTTACGCTTCATAAAATTTGACAGCAAATTTGGGGCGTTAATAATCTAAGAATTCCGGCAGTATAGAAAAACGACCAGACATAGGCTTTGAATAGCCATATATTCCTAATCACAGTCATACACAGACGCCTAACTGTGTACATGCTACTCACCCAGTGGGGGATACTGGGAGAAGCTCTCGACACACATGGGTTTTCCAGGCACCATGGTGATGATGGCGGCGTCTCCAGATTTCAGGGCCTTGGGGTTGTCCTCAAGCTTCTTGCCAGAACGACGGTCGATCTTCTCCTTGAGCTCGCTGAACTTGCAGGCGATGTGAGCGGTGTGGCAGTCGAGCACGGGGGCGTAACCCTGGGAGATCTGGCCAGGATGGTTGAGGATGATGACCTGCGGAGGGAGGAAGGTTAAACTTGTGGACCGGGTGGTGCTTGATAGAACCGAGTTATCTCAAAGAACAGAAGATTGAGGTATATTGTATTTGAATTGTCATACTTTCACACAACATTTTACAACTGTTTTTATTCATTGGGTAGTTCTTATTGCGGGATGAAAACTGAGTCGCCCTTCTCAGACTGCTTTTTTTTTTTGCATCGTTAAGAGCCGTAACAAAGCTCAATGGTCATCCCGTCTTTGTACAATTATATTGATTCCACAAGGGTGTAATATTGGTGACCCATATATTACATGTTGGTGGTTTGGAAGCATGGCACAGCGGGAGCTCCACATACACACAGTCAGGCGTGCACACACAGACACCGCTGCGCTCCCCAGCTGGTTCAACTGAAACCGCCTCAGAGGGGTGACCCCATGTTCAGCACGTGGAGCATGCTTGAGTCATAAATATTTAATATCGAGTTTAATTTCTGTTTCCAGTTTCGAGAATGAAAACTCATACATAGTTGTTTATGGATACAAATATTGACTTGGTTGGAATGTACCATGTGTTTAATCACTAATACCTGTGTATTGTTTGGTTCTGTGTTTATCATCTCGCTCTTTCGATGAGTCTCACCTGGGCGCTGAAGTTATCAGCAGCCATGGGTGGGTCGTTCTTGCTGTCGCCGGCTACGTTTCCACGGCGGATTTCCTTGACGGACACGTTCTTGATGTTGAAGCCGACGTTGTCGCCGGGCAGAGCCTCGGGCAGAGACTCGTGGTGCATCTCCACAGACTTCACCTCTGTGGTCAGATTAGGGGGCGCGAAGGTGACGACCATACCGGGCTTCAGGATACCCGTCTCAACACGGCCGACGGGGACAGTCCCGATACCTGAGGGCGGGAGAGGGAGCAGGGGGCAACATGTTTGTACATTCTCAACTTCAACATTATTGGTGCCCAAATTAGAGTAGTTTTAATTAGAGTCTTAGTTTTAAAACTAAAAAGAATTTATGGGCACAAGAGTTGCTACTTCGAGGAATACTCCTAGATTTAGGGGTTGTTGTTTTCTTAATCTCTTCACAATTTTATTAGTGCCATGAATTTCTTCCCAAAGATTTATTTTTGGGCTTTTATTTTAGATTCTGCTTTTTTCTGTCTGTTCCTTTGGCCTGCATGTTTTAATGTATTAAAGGAGCTATAACAGTAAAGCTGAGTTGAGTTGTCACAGCAACCGAAGTGATCTTCAGATTATGGGACGTTACGACCTGGATCCGCTTTCTCGTTCAGCGAGTTGTTGAAGAACTCAAACGGCGGTCGCTTTTAGATCTTTATCTCTTTTTGTCAACCTGAATGTGCACATTTTGATGAGTTCACAGGAGTTTTTGTCATTTTTGGCATAAAAATGCGGCTGTTTGCGTTCATACATACCCTAAAGAACCTACGGGTAGCCAAATCTCCGGAGTTTTTCAGGAGATTTCCGTATGTGTTTAAAGGGTTTAATTGGCCTGTAACGACTAGCTGCTGATCCACCGTTGTCAACTCCCACATTTAGTGTTCCTGTTTGAGACTTTCAGGGCTGAGTCCACGGTTTGACAAACACAAAAAGCCTCCCTTTTCACTTGTAGCTGCTGGGGCTGTTTCTGCAACAGATATTAAGGTGAGCTACTCGACTTTGTGTCTCCTTCTTTGGTCTTGATATTTCACTATATCCTGCAGTTTGACTCGAGAGATGAAAGGGCCGATCAGAAACCTTTAAATTAACCATTTCTCAGAGAACCTGACTTTGACGAGTGACTATGTCTTCATCTGTCTGTTAAAGGAAACGTCTTTATGTCATTCCAGTGGCTTGATAGCTTTTTCTGACTGTGCAAGACATTCCGCACGTCTTGTTTTTTTTGACTTATCAAAGCAGAAACAAAGCGTCAGTGCTGGCAGAACATTTGACAGTTGGGAGTAGTGGCAGCGGCTGCTCCACGAGAGACAAGTCTAAACATATTTCGGGGACGCTCATCCTGCATCTCACTGTAAGACTATTCTTAAATGTCTCATTAATTTGCTGAGTACTTCTTGCCTTATATATTTATATTATATACTGCAGCGCACCAGCTCAGACGAGACCGAGAAGTTAAGTTGGGGCGATTTGATTTGTCTTTGCTGATATATTCTATGTAAGGCATTTGATTGGATACTAAATAATTAAAGGAGAGCTGGTTGGTTTATAATGGTAGTTGTACACGTCTTGTACTCGCACTGAGAGAGGAGAAAATATGCAGAAAATTATCTGAGGGGAACTTTATCTAAAAAACAAATAACTAACTGGTCAGCTCTTCTTTGTGCATTTAACATTTTTATTCACCTTGTGACTTTAAATTCAATGTGAAACATTTAATTTGACTTGCGCTGTGCTTCAAGGTGTTGGAAGTGATAAAGAAATGTTTCAAGGTCTGTCAGCGTTTGAAAGCATTTAAGACCAGTTTTTTTAAACTTTTTATTTCTTTGAGTATGCAGTGGTGCATGTCTGGAAAGTTCTTCTGCGCAGTCACTCAGGTGATGTTGAGATTAGTTTGTAATGGCTGAAGTGTGGAGTAACACGAACGTTACAAACATGAAACCATTCTTTATCTTACAGAAAAAGAGCGGTAAGAATTATTCATGAAGAGGACTACAGAGAGCACACCAACAGGCAGGATTATTGAAACGTAAAGATTTAGTTGAATCACAGACACTAGTAGTTCTGTTCAGAGTGAATAGCAGCATAAAGTTTCCCCAGAAAATCCTCAAAATTTGTTTGTTTTTAGTTTTGAAGATGAAGAACATATTTTATTTTCAGTATTAGTTTGCAGACAACTTGAAGACAGAGGTGTATTTCTGTTGTTGGAATCAAACTGTGGACTTCTTTAAAGAAAGATTTAATGAGCCGAGTGTGTGAAGATGTTTCACTTTAAGAAAATGAAGAAGGAGTTACATGAATTTGAAGCTAGTGTGTTTTTTGTGTTCTTTCCTCTTTATTTATGTGGCAGTGAAGTCAAAAACTTTTTTTATGTAGCTGTGGTATTGGTGGCCAAGTGCTTGTAATTGGACAGACCATCCAGATATCTTGTTTTTTTCTTTGAGTGAGGGGCGTGCTCCTTTACAAAGATGATAAAATTGTGAATTGTTTTCTGTGAACGTTGTGTGTATTGCCATGTGCAGAACGAATCAAATGAAATACAGTTATACAGTATATTGAACATTTAGGGGGACTAGTGATGCAGTTTCATAGGTTGTATGTCGGGTCCTTTACTTCCAATGAGGTCTGACGAGGTGCAATAACCCGACACTCCTTACCGCCAATCTTGTACACGTCCTGCAGGGGAAGACGCAGGGGCTTGTCGGTGGGGCGGCTCGGAGGCAAGATGGAGTCCAGAGCCTCAAGCAGTGTGACGCCATTTGCACCCCCTTCTTTGCGCTCAATCTTCCAACCCTTGAACCAGCTCATCTAAAATGGAGGACGTGCACATGGTGAGAGAGAGAGAGAGCGAGAGAGAGGACAGGAGAAGACGAGTAACAGAGTGAGAGAAAGTTAAAAGTACAAGTTCTAGTGAAGTATCTGATGTGGGAATGCAAAGAGTAAACAGTCAAATTGTCAAGGAAAAAAAGTAGAACATTTATAACTTGAAGTTGGTATGTAGAAAGTCTCTCACCTTCTCACTGGCCTCCAGCATGTTGTCTCCGTGCCATCCGGAGATGGGGACGAAGGCGACAGTGGCGGGGTTGTAGCCGATCTTCTTGATGTAGGTGCTCACTTCCTTAGTGATTTCCTCGAAACGCTTCTGGCTGTAAGGGGGCTCTGTGGAGTCCATCTTGTTGACTCCAACGATGAGCTGCTTCACACCCAGAGTGTAAGCCAGCAGGGCGTGCTCACGGGTCTGACCGTTCTTGGAGATGCCGGCCTCAAACTCACCGACACCGGCAGCAACGATCAGCACAGCGCAGTCAGCCTGAACAGAGTATTTCACAGATCATGTACGTGCTTTTAATAGATGAATTATAAGTCATACATCTATAGGCGGCATGTTAAAAGTGCATCTTCACCTGAGATGTACCAGTGATCATGTTCTTGATGAAGTCCCTGTGTCCAGGGGCATCAATGATGGTCACGTAGTACCTGCTGGTCTCGAACTTCCACAGAGCGATGTCGATGGTGATACCACGCTCACGCTCGGCCTTCAGTTTGTCCAGCACCCAGGCGTACTTGAAAGAGCCTTTTCCCATCTATTGAAGGTTAAGAAAACACAGAAACGATTGAATTTACCATACAGTATATTTGAAAAAAAGCTTATTATAGGCAAGAGGCAAAATTTCCCTTTACAGTATCATCTGATATAGCTCTCCAAAACACCTCTAATATTTGATAGATAGGTTGGGAATACCTGATTCGACCTGAACAACCAAATCTGCCAACCAAATCTTCATAAATATCCTTTCTTTAAATACTACATGAAAAGAATACGTGACATTGCATGAAGTATACGCATGCATATTTATGAGGTTGCTCATTACAGTCGCAGTAAAGCTAAATTTGTAAACCATATTTGGTGTAACAAGACTTCCTTAAGCAATCATGCTTCCTGCAGATTATCTTTTTAAAGCGTGACCCCCTTGTGTAGTAACTGTGTAATTATAACTCTTCAAAATTGTATGTATGTAGGCCAGG
The DNA here is from genome assembly GCF_963584025.1 of Labrus mixtus. Classification (NCBI taxonomy): domain Eukaryota; kingdom Metazoa; phylum Chordata; class Actinopteri; order Labriformes; family Labridae; genus Labrus; species Labrus mixtus. The sequence continues at coordinate 5,938,503 of NC_083627.1, read as the reverse complement.
GATGGGCAACTTTGGTCACAGTAAGGGCCACATTCATTTAATTCTCACTGCCAGAGGGCCAAATTGTAGTACACAAAAACAATTAGTCAATTATGTCTCAAATTTAACTCAACATATACCACTGATCAAATATTATTATGGACATATTTCTGGTTTTCATGATTTCAATGCAGATTTTGTCTTCTTGTTTTCTTCATGTTTCCAATTAATCGACCTGAGGGCCACGTTGAGGGTTGATGGGGCCCACCCCTGACAGGCTATAAACACATTAGTGAGTCAGACAGTACACCTTTCTCTACAGCAGGTGGCAGTTTTAACCAAGTAATGTCTGAGGGCAGTTGCATCCACCACACCCGTTTCCCCCCACACATGAAACAGAGGACGCACTGCCTCTGCATTCATGAGCTCATATGCCGTATGCAGCCCAACGTGTCGTGATTCACTTTATTGAATTCATGCTTCTCATGTCCTCATAACAAACCTCGGCTGCCTCTTTCTCGAACTTCTCGATGGTTCTCTTGTCGATTCCTCCGCACTTGTAAATCAGGTGTCCGGTGGTGGTGGACTTGCCGGAGTCGACATGGCCAATGACCACAATGTTGATGTGGACCTTTTCCTTTCCCATTTTTGATTTACTGGGTCAGCAAAAGAACATGGGAAGGAGTTACGTGACTCAGTACAAATCAAATATCACATGTTTTTAATCCCTTTCGAGAACGGTGGGACAGCCGTGTTGCCATGGCTTTAGTAAAAATGTTGCCATGACTACGATCAGCTCATTTACTGGTCGTTTGATCTTAATGTAAACACCGGGGGACGACGATTCTGTTAATTTGTACATAATTTACGTCACAAAAGACACTTAACATGTTGAAGAGGGATGGCCAACGACACGAATTTATCATAATTAAGTTGACAAAAGGTTCACACGTTCAGTCTGTCCCGTGATATATCTCCACCCTGTCATAACTGCGGCATAATAAGACGTTAGCTGGTTCAACTGACAAGTGGTGTTAAAAACAGGCTGTGTGGTGTAAATCAACATCGATTCTGTAGAATTTCATCGACTATTTTAAGTGACATAAAAAGTTAGGAAATGGTCGCTTCCTATTCTAGTGTCGTTATCAGTAAAAGGGGGGCAGGGGTGAGTCAGGCGCCATGTGCTCGACGCCGGTTAACGGCCTCCATGTTGCGCCGCCCCGACAGCGCAGAGCCGCCATGTTGTTACTGACTGATGCAGATGCGCGCACACGACAGCCAGCAGTAGGGAGGAATGGTGCGCGTTCACGACAGTAGAAAGAAAGGACTATAATGACTGGCAGAAAACTCATACATTGCTCCATTTCATAATATTGCTTCCTCCTGGATATTTTTTTTGTAAGTCATACTAGTCTATTGAGCCTCAAGGACAAAGCTGAATAGTCACATGCTGTATTCTTTTCGGATATGAAAAGCATAAGGTGAGATAGCATGTTTACCTTATTTTTTTTAGCCTAACCAAAGCATGTAAAGATAGCTCAACAACATCTGGCTCTTAGTCTGGTCTCAGTCATGCTGATTTAACTGAATAGTTTGATTGTTTTTTTCCTCTACGCACCTGCTCAGCTCATGTATTTAAACATGCGTTTTTTTTTTAGAAATCTAACCCTTTTCTTTTAATAAGGAGATGACATTAAACTAACCTGTGTCCTGCAATGAAGACGTCCCCTGATAAAGAGCGGAGAGAGAAAAAAGGACAGATTGTGTTCCGTCCAGACTTTTTATACTGAACCAAGGAGAGGGAGGGCTGTGCATGTTCTCTTGTTGCTGTCAGACTAAACTAAGGGTGCTATTGGCTGGGAAAGCATAACTCCTATCGAGGCGATTGGATGGCAAGTGCATCACTGGACACAGATAGCATGGTCAAAAACAGCTGCAACAGAGACACAGGCTCACCTATGACAGTCAAAACAATACCAACTGCAGCAGTGAAGGACAAAGACAAGCCAATTACAATTTTTTCGAAGACATTTATTTTATTAGTTACCAGCAGCTTTCTTTCCAATTAAATTTTGTGGCATTTTAAACATTAAGATACAGTTCTAAACCATTTCCAACTTAAACTTAACTGAGAAGAAGCACTGTCATCCGATTCGTGAAGTTGACAATGCCACAAAGTTCTTTTTTCCTGCGAAAACTTTTGCGATGAGTTTTAATCAGCATAAGCCAGTCCTTGAGGAGAGAACTCTGCCTCAGAGAAGATGATCCAGGGTGGGGGTAATAGAGAGGGGTAGGTGTGGCCCGCTGCTGCCGGCACACATCGCGTTGCTGGATGTCCTGCACGATCATTCATTTCTTCTTCTGGGCCTTCTCTGCAGCCTTGGTGGTCTTTCCGCTCACATCCTTGGTCTCAACTGCCTTGATGACACCGACAGCAACCGTCTGCCTCATGTCACGCACAGCGAAACGACCTGGGAACACAAGAGGTGAGCAGTCAGTATCAACAAGTGTACTTGCACAAATATTTATAAGAAATGTTTATGGCATCAAAATTGAGCATTTAGGGTGAATAACATACCGAGGGGAGGGTAGCTGGAGAAGGGCTCCACAACCATAGGCTTCTGTGGGGTCATTTTGACGATGGCGGCATCTCCAGACTTGACGAACTTGGGGTTGTCCTCAAGCTTCTTGCCAGAACGACGATCGATCTTCTCGATGAGCTCGACGAACTTGCAGGCAATGTGAGCGGTGTGGCAATCCAGCACAGGTGCGTACCCAGCATTGATCTGTCCAGGGTGGTTCAGGATGATGACCTGTAGGAGAAGACGGTGTTAAATCTCATGCTTCTTGTCAAACTACTACAACATTTTGTATTCACACTATAGCTAGCTTATTCAGTTCTCAAATACAAACCTGGGCATTGAAGTAGTCAGCGCCCTTGGGTGGGTCGTTCTTGCTGTCGCCAGCTACGTATCCACGACGGATTTCCTTGACGGACACGTTCTTGATGTTGAAGCCGACGTTGTCACCGGGCACAGCCTCGGGCAGAGACTCGTGGTGCATCTCAACAGACTTAACCTCAGTTGTCAGCATGGGGGGAGCGAAGGTGACGACCATACCGGGCTTCAGCACACCAGTCTCAACACGACCGACGGGTACTGTTCCAATACCTGAAGGGGAATACAGTGGTTGAGTACTGAACAGAAGCGATGAACTTGTGTTATTAATACTCGTGTCTCGTCAATCCTTACCGCCAATTTTGTAGACGTCCTGCAGGGGCAGACGGAGGGCCTTGTCTGTGGGGCGGGAGGGTGGCAGGATGGCATCAAGAGCCTCCAGCAGGGTGGTTCCGCTGCCGTTACCCTCCTTGCGCTCAACCTTCCATCCCTTGAACCAGCTCATCTACAAATACATTCAAAATTTGATTAGAAACTGGTCCATGTCAAATCAACTTGATCTATTTCTGGAGTTCTTCAAATCACCTCACCTTCTCACTGGTCTCCAGCATGTTGTCTCCGTGCCATCCAGAGATGGGGACGAAGGCGACAGTGGCGGGGTTGTAGCCGATCTTCTTGATGTAGGTGCTCACTTCCTTAGTGATTTCCTCGAAACGGGCCTGGCTGTAAGGGGGCTCTGTGGAGTCCATCTTGTTGACTCCAACGATGAGCTGCTTCACACCGAGGGTGAAGGCCAGCAGGGCGTGCTCACGGGTCTGACCGTTCTTGGAGATACCGGCCTCAAACTCACCAACACCGGCAGCAACGATCAGCACAGCGCAGTCAGCCTGAACAGGAGAACGAAAACAAATATTTAGATGTAAATCAAAACACACAGGAGACAATTAAATTCTGTAACTGCATGACGCTGCTGAATTTACCTGAGATGTACCAGTGATCATGTTCTTGATGAAATCCCTGTGTCCAGGGGCATCAATGATGGTCACGTAGTACCTGCCGGTCTCGAACTTCCACAGAGCAATGTCGATGGTGATACCACGCTCACGCTCTGCCTTCAGTTTGTCCAGCACCCAGGCGTACTTGAAGGAGCCCTTGCCCATCTGCAGAGAAATTATCAGTTAGTTTTTTTTATTTGTAACTTTTATTTCATTCAAACAAAACAAAAAATCTGAAACATTGAATGAAAAGGAGCAGAAAGACTAATCGTATAATATCTGCCCCTCACAAACACCGCATTCAAAAACAATTTAAATTAATTCTAAAGCAAACAAAAGATCGCTTAGAGACTTCTATAATGTAGCCGATACACTACCGAATAATGCTCTTTTTAGACTACTAAGCTTCATTTTTAATATTAAGTTGCTGAAACTCATTTCTTGGTCCTATATAATTTAATGTGCATTTAATAGATTTATTATAAATGTCACATTATGTATTCACACATTGCCTTTGAACCACAGCCATAGGACTCTATGCTCTAATAACTGCTCAGTCACCACCAGTGACGTCGCGTTTTAAGCCCCGCCCAGCGTGCGCGCTCCCGACTGCTACATTCGTGCAGGGCTTGTGAGGGGGCATGCAGGCGCCGCCATCTTGAATTTAACAGTTTCACGAAAGATAAACCCAAAAAAATGTATATTAAAAGTGTTTTACCTCGGCGGCTTCCTTCTCGAACTTCTCGATGGTTCTCTTGTCGATTCCACCGCATTTGTAGATCAAATGTCCGGTGGAGGTGGACTTGCCGGAGTCGACATGGCCAATGACCACGATGTTGATGTGGACCTTTTCCTTTCCCATTTTAGTTTCTGTCACAAAAAAGAAAGTAAAAAAAACCGTTAGTTAACGGGTATGACGTTACCGCGTGAATCCCCCACGTACACGTCATCAGCTAAATGAGACAAAATGTGAACCGTGACACCTCACACCCAGCTTCCTTTACACACTATTCTCGCCGTGTTTCATAAAAATGTCACCGTATTTTTTAGCTTAATCCTCATTTTAATAACATTTTCAACAGTCTCCGCTTTTATATAAACCCGCATTTCCGCTCAATTTTGTTGTATTTAGCAGAAACAGGCGGCGGCGGCAGGTAGGCCTCACTCGGGCCACAGGCCAAGGCGAGACACGTGTTACTCCATGGGCCACGTCGTAATAAAGTTACGAAGTCTGCCAAATAATCCACAGCTATTTCGTCCCGTCACCCAGCACATGTCAGCGGGCAAGACGGGCAGTTGGTTTCACGGAGGTCAAGAGAGTAAGAAATGCCATCCGACCATCTTCGTGCCAATGCTTCCCCAGCCCCCCTCCTCCTCTTTGTTCCTTTCCCCCCCACATTCTCTACACCCATGTCATCTCTTTTGTTTAAAAAAAAGTTCAACACTACTTCTAATTAAACGCAACACATACATAATAATACATTTCCAACAACAACCATTCATGTACAAAAAAAAGAAAAGAAAATCCGTAAGAAATCTACAGGTTTGTGTTAAGTTACATAACCTACAAGGCAAAGTTTCCACATGTAAAACGATTTAAAAAAAAGATGTTTAAATAACAAACTTCTAGGTCAGGTTTGTTATCTTCTAAACAAGTCGAAGGCCCGTGTCCTACTTTAGTGCTAATTAATGAATCAGAGCTGAACTTACCGGTGTTTCTGGGTATTCACGGCCAAAGCTGCTGCCCCTAGCCAGGTAACAGAAAGAGGGAGATTCGGGGCGGACTGGGAGGTTTTATACCGAATGGGAGGCGGCCTCACTTCCCGTCACCCTCCCCGGTGCAGACCCCGCAAATCACACGCATTCCTGCAAAAAACGTCAGCACGCTACCGGATGAACCGCCTGAAACATGCATGATGGCTCACCGCGGGTATGTTTTATTTGTTGTAACTATCAGTAACAGAAACACCACGATGGTGACAGGGATTAAAAAAATACAAAATTACAGGAGTCTGTTGTATGGAGGACTAAATGTGCCAAAATTATATATATATAAATATATCATTAATTCAATCATTAAATGTGTCATCAATTATTTAATATTGGAAATAAATCAACAAATATATAAATAAATATATAATTATTTAATTAATTAAATGCATGTGTTATTAAATAATTAAATAATTATTTAAATGTGTCATTAATTATTTAAAATTGGTAATATATAAGTAAATAACTAATTTATGAAATACATAAATAATTGAATAAATAGTGGAATAAATAGATGTGTTTTTACATAGAATGAATGAACATTTTTAATAATTATTTAAAATGTTCATTAATTCTATGTAAAAACACATCTATTTATTTAATTATTTCATGTTTCCTGCTCCAGCAGTGCATCATGAAATCATTTTAGTTATTAGTTGAGTTATTTCTTACAAACTATTTCACAACTTCGTGACCTCATGTGATCTGTGCCGGTTGCTCTTGAAGTCGTTCATGACTTCCTGATTTGAAGAAAAATATATTTTTAACCTGACAAAAAAGATTAAAATCAATAAACTTGAACAAGATTGAATAGGCAATACATTTATTAAAATAATATTTGAAAATAAAATGATAGGAACATCTAGATTGATACAATAACCAAAAATGCATCTACACCTTATTATATTTTTTATTTGTACAAGGTTTCAAAGAGGAATTTTTTACTTGTAAGATAGGAAAAACAATTGCAAGGACACACAACATATAGGTCAAACACATTTAATTACCGTACATATAAGAATAATAAACCGATTTTGAAAGTAAGAGCCAATACTGAGGCCGATGTTTACACTCAGAAACAAAAATGGTGGAAACTTTGTTATAAATGATCCAAAACTATGTCTCAGGATGGTTTAATAAATATAAAATACCTCTAATCTGTAGGGCTAGAAACGTGTAAAATACACCAATGCGTATCGGCTTGCTCCTTCTTCAGGGTGTTGTGACACACCAAGACAACGAGAGTAACTATTATTCCCTCCTGAGCGCCTGAACCTGGATCATTTCTATTAATGTGCTTTTTTTGGTCTTAAGTATTCCCTTACATGAGAAACAGTGGTTTGATGGAAAAAGCGCTCTTGTTATCGTTCTGGTTTACAATAAAAATTTAGCGGATTGTAGATTTTCAATACCGACGTTTTTTCATGACTTCTTTTGCTGTTAGCGTCCCTCAAAGCCAACATTTTTCTATCATGTTTGACCATGGAAACAGAGGAGAGTTTGGCCAACTCTTTGGACTGTTTCTGCCCAATAAATACATTGAATCAGCAGTCAGGTGTACTAGATGCCATCACTAAATTGATACAACACAACAGACAATCCCCTCATAATTATTCACTGATTTTGTTATAAAATGGTCAACAAATGTGTTCAAGTCACTTTTCAACAATCATTTGATAAAATAATATAAGAGCTATTTTAACGTCTGTGTTATCACCTATTACCCATTAACAAGCCCACCACAGCACAGATCTTTGCTTGACCCCCGCCCTGCCTCCCTCTGTCACCCACCCACTGGTAACACTGAGACGACTCATCAGCCTGACAAGATTAACTTAAATCCCAACGAGATTTACATTCAAACAGAGCCTGAAAAGATGAACTCATGCCGTTTTCCGAGACACCTTATCTGCCACTCGTTTACATTTAGAACAGATGCATGCATGTTTGATTGAATTTAATGTTAATGTCTCTCCGGGTAACCTGGTTCATTTTAAGATAAGATAAGATAAGATAATCCTTTATTTATCTCACAACAGGGAAATTTACATTGTTACAGCAGCAAAGAGCAAAGATTGCAAACAAAAAGTGAACACAGTGCAATTTAAATAAAAAAAAGAAAAATTAAGAATGTACTAAAAAATTGATTTAAAAAAAAAAAAAATAGATCAGATGAGCTGCAGTTTTGACAAAAATGCATACATACAGTAAAAAAAATGTTGTTCTAAAGAAAAGCAAAGGCCTGTTTGGTAACTGGGATGCTACCTGGAGTTCAGGAGGTCAGATTCGGCCTCTTCCTCCACCATCACTTTGGCATTTTGCCCAGTTTGGGTGCAGCTGGCATTCTCTGTTACTCTCTAACACACAAGCATATTCCATACACACACTAACTACTGGCCCGGCTTTCCCCACAGTTCAGGTAACAGCCGCTTGGACTTGGCAGCTGCTGCTTTCACTCAACGGAAAGCAGAGCGACCATGAGGGGAGGGAGAGAAGTGCGAACGAGCGAGGGAGGGGAGGACGAGAGTCGGGCTGGGGGAGACGTGAAGACAGGAGGGAAGAGATAACACGTCCGAGCGGTAAGAATAGAGCGGCAACTTGCAGATAGTCGTAAAGTGTGAGCGTGAGAACGGTTGTTTCCGGCTGGAGTCAAAGAAAAACAAATCCATGTGATTTTAAAAAGCGTAGAAAGAGAGTGCATGTTTTAAAAGGTACCTCAGTTATTGTTACTCTGCTACTTCCAGTGTTCTCACTGTTTTAAGTACACACAAATGACCTGTTGAACAACGCCCTAAATAAGCCACGGGTCTCAACGAACATTGAAAAGCATTAAGCCCTGACTTCAATTGTTGCCACAGTGTTGAACGGCTGCCATTCATATCCAGAGGCTTAAAAATGTGGTCGTGCCGGTTTAAAGAGTATACGGTATGTGGCACTCCTGTGACCTGGCTTGGCTGCGATCCTAAAAGCTCTGGTCAACAAATGTGTCACATTATATCATTCTTCTCTTGGAGCATTTTTGGTTGTTATTGTCTTCATCTGGGAGTTTCTGACTCGGTGTCTTTGTGAATAAGTGACATCAACAACCACCGTGAAAAAAAGTCCAACTGTTGATGTTAACCCTAACCCTAAGTCACAACAACGTCAAACAAAAAACTGATAATTCTACATCTAAGAGGTACAACCTTTAGAGAAGATTGGCTCTTCATAGAGAGAGAGAGAGGGTCAGGTTCCTCCAATACAACAACTCTCTTTTGACGTCATTGGGAATTTGTCAAATGATTATAATGTCAATGCTCCTCTGTTCAAAAGACAATAAACAGGGAACATTCAGAGGGAAATCTTTCCATATTCAAACCTCTTTTTGACATTATTTTGGTGAGCTACTAGTGTGAACACAGACAGCTGAATTTTTCACTCAAACTTTATCTGGAAAATTTCCCTTCCAGCGCCATGGCAAAATAATTTTTGGAAGTTGTGTTGAACTTGAATGCAGTACGGCATATTCAGGAAAAAAAATCAGAGCATGTGGGAGGGAGTGAAGACGTTCATATCCTACGACTGGTGTTGTACTGCATGTTGGGGGAAACTGCTTCATATGTTTTCTGCCCGCCAGTATGTTCTTCTAAAAAGGCATAAACTGTCATCATTATATCCACAGACTTTGTTGCTCGACTGACGTCTTGGTGTGTCGTCGACTTTACATCATGGTTTGCCTCCTTCATTTCAGGGGCAGGCTGAGTGCATGTGTAAAAACAGCCTTACGTTCCTATGTTGGGGGTTGGGATTCCTCATTGCAAAATAAAGAAGGAAAATCTATTTTTAGTCTTATCTCTAATCTCTGTTTTGCTACAGGTCAGCTCACATTCAAGTTTTGAAACCACTGAGCTACACTACAGTATGTATGTTTTTATTCAAGGACAATAACTGACAAAATCTGAATTTGAGCGTGTTATTTTTTTTTTTTACTTCTTATCATGCCTGTGACGCTGCTCTGCTTGAGACATCCATTCCAGTGCTGCTGCTTTCTGCTCGGTCTAGTTGTACTTCTGTGGATTCAGCTGAGTGTGTGGAACACTTTGAGTCAATAAAGTGTATCATATCGTATCCTATCACACGGTATCGTATCGCATTGCATCGTCATCACTTGTGCCTCTAGCCACCTGTCTGCATACAGTTTAAAATGGTTTCTTTTGGATATTAAAATAAATATTTGGAATTATTTGAAAATAAACCCCAACATAGAAAATGTTTATACTACATATCCATTTCAAAGTTTCCATCATGGTGTATCTAATGATTTTACCTGGGAATAAACCCCCTCCTTGCTAATACATAAGGCTAGAGTTATTATTTGTAAATCATTAATGTTATCTACTCTCCGTTTTGGCCTTTATACTGTAAAGTAAACCTGTCATTTTTACAGTAACAGCTTTCCGTAAGGGCCACAAAGATGTGGAGAGGCCTCTTCACCTGCATCATAAAGGATTCTCCCTCGAGGGCTTTATATCAGTAGTCAAAACAAACTGTCTACAAAGAATCACTGTCACCAAACAAACATGGAAAAGGGAGATAAATATGTGAATATAATTAGATCTTTATGGATGAGCGACACAAAGCAGTAAAGAAAGAGACGTGAACAGGGAAGTCTGGTGACGGGAAGTCCTGCTCAGCCCACAAAGGGTGGAGCAGAGAAACTTGGCAGAGACCCAGACGTGAGCTCAGAGTTCAGGGTGACATGTAGACTTCAAAGTACTTGACCTGTTCAGAGAGAGGAGGGAAGGTGCTAAAGCTCTGTCTTTCACACCAAGCTAGAGTATATTACATATCATTTAACTCATGAATAACATCTCACGGTTTTAGCTTTCATAATTTAGACAAAAGAAATGTTTCATTTTTCACACTTCCCTTCAGAAGCCCTGAGCGGACCGGCGTCCTTACATTTTATTTCCTCCGTTGTCCTGTGGTAACAAGTCGTTTCAGGTTCTCTTCTAAAGATCTCCACTTATTTATCTCGTACCACCTGTGCTCGCCGCGTCCTATCTGTAAGGCCCTTCAGTGGTTTCCTTCACACGCTCCATGTGGGGAGGCTGGGGTCCGACCTGTGGCTCCTTTCCTGCGTGTTGTTCACCGCTCTCTTTCTCTCTCTCTCCTCGGTTTCTGACATCTAACCTGTTTTCCCAAGAAAACAACAAATCATGATCTCAGAAAATAACTGAAATTAACTTATCATGGGAAAATCAGCGCTGTTATGTTGAGATTATTTAGTGGAGATCTTTAGAAAAATGGTCTTTTCACTCTACAATTCACTTAGCAGACTCTGTCTCTGTGGAAAACATAGTAACTAAATTGTCTGGATGTATGTCCGCTTAGGGTTTCCATACTTCTCTAATGTGGAGTGCCAGATGGGATAGTTTGATTTGAACACAACATAATGTCAGCATGCTTCCACACTCACAACGGCAACGACGTTTATCAGGTAGAATTTACTCCAAATACACCACGATAGGTCCGGCTGCTGGCATGCATTCATTAAAATTCTCCCAGTTGGTGATCAAAATTAAATCATGACCTGGAATAGAAGTCAGACGATCACTAAAGCTGACAGAGAGAGAGAGAGACTTAAAACTGTGAAATTCAATCTCATGTTGGCACAAGAGGGAAAAGTCTTGATATCACTAACTTTTGCAGGATTCAACTGATTGAGTCCATGAATGTCTGCAGAAAATGTCATTGTGTTATAGTTGTTGAGATATTTGAGTCGGGATGCGTGTCACCATGGCTCAAAGCACACACATGAACTCTAAATGTTTGAATGTGTGCGCAGACTATAGAGCTTCTTATGATGATGACTGAACAAAATACAGCAGCTGTGTTCTTATTTCAGCCACTAAGAGGAGAAGGGAATGTGTGAGTGTGTGTGTGTGTGTGTGTGTGTGTGTGTGTGTGTGTGTGTGTGTGTGTGTGTGTGTGTGTGTGTGTGTGTGTGTGTGTGTGTGTGTGTTTTTTTAAAGGGAGTGTGTGATTCAACAGGCCGGCTGGCAGTCGGTCCCTCGCAGGGCGTCAGTGATGAGTCATTGGGTAATGATTGGTAGTCATGACAACAGTAGAGAGCTGAAAATGTTAACTAACTGAGAAAAAAAGAACAATTTTTTTTCAGTACAGAGAGATGTAAAGTTTTTACAGACATGCCTCAGTGTTTTTGAGGAAGTGTTTAGCTTTGATCAGCTTTTGCTTGGGTTGAGAACTTGAGGGTATGGTGCCTGGTCACTTCCTGACTGCCGAGGTGCCCTTGAGCAAGGCACCGAACCCCCCCAACAGCTCACCGAGAGCCGCTCCTCACTCTGACATCTCTCCATTAGATGTCATGTGTGTATTTAGGGCCTATATGTGTGTGAGTGACACGTCTCCCAATAACAGAGTGTAAACTTGAACTTCTTGAAACAAGAAGATGCACCTTTTGTGGTTACATAAAAATATTAACATTTTACGATTTTCTCCTTTTCAGGCTCAACAGCCCTGAGCTCAGCCGCTGATGATGGACGATGAAGTCTTGAAGAAGGAGTTCCACTTCATCCCAAAGATGTCGGACCAGGTTGATTGTGAGACGGAGAGTCAAGTTCTTCCATACCAAAGTGTCTCCTCGTCAACATGTGCTTTGTCCAGGGGAGCACTGAGATGAAGCTACAGGAGAGGAAGAAACATCTGTTCCCTCAAAGTTAGGAGCTCGCCATTTGTCTGACTGACACACAAGGGAAGGGCTTAAAATAAACATGCTTAAATAAACACATCAGAAAACTTGAACAAAAACAGCATCCAGATAAAAAGGCTAACAGAAATCAAGCTTTTCACTGATGAGGTCAGAATCAGGAGAGAACCAGAGAGGAGGGTCACTGGAAGACCTTCGATAAGGGGGGACATGGAGAAGATTTGGGAACCATTTTTAGATAACATGATATTCTTACTAAAAGTTGATACTGTTAACTCTGTAACATCAAGAGAAATCACTCGTTGGTAAAAGTATTAATGCCTGTGGCCGAGTGGTTCATGGCTGCACCCCATGTACAGAGGCTGTAGTCCTCGAAGCGGATGCACCCCCCCGGTTCAAATCCAACCTGGGGCTACTGCATGTCCCCCCCCCCCTCTCTCCCTGATTTCCAGATCTATCCACTATATCTCTACAAAAAAGGTCCCCCAAAAAATCTAGAATAAAAAGGTATTAATGAAACACATAATTGGGGTTTGCAGGTCGGCATTATTTATTTATTTATTAAAAAGTTATTTAGGTTATTCAGGTTGAGAAGCTCTCATCAAAGAACAGTGGACACACATCTGTATCAACATGCTGAAGGCCAACATTTTCACTTGTTTTTTTAACTTATTTATTTAGTGTTTTTTACTGTTTTAAATCTGAGGATTTTGTGCTTTGTCTTTTTTTGATTTTCTGTCTTTGTGAAGCACTTTGAAACATTCTCTGAATGGTTACCGTCATCAGCAGATAATAAACACACAGAGAGTATTTGATGTTGTACAGTTGAAATATATCGAAGGGAATGTGTGATCCGCTGCATTAAGTACAGAGTGATACTTCAAAGTCGTCTTTGTCTGCCAGTTTGGAGACACATGACACTGTGCCTGCATGTGTGGGAGCAGAATAAAAAAGCTGACTGATTCTTATTGATGCCAACATTCAGAAGGAAAAAAAAATCCCACTGTTCTCGCATTCATGTGGATGGAGGCAAAGTTTCACTTGATCTGAATGTAAATGTGAAATCACTGTATGCCAAGACAATCTGCACCCAGGTGGGAAACACTTAATGCTAATTAAGCACATTTGCAACACAGAGAAGGTTCCTCGTCTCCTGCAGCTCCACACTTGCAAACGTGCTATTCACACTTGCAAACAAAGTAGTCACATTTGGTGTCCTGTGTAGAGTCTGCATTCATTTGTTTCTCATCCTGAGTGTATCATGGGGTGGGGGTGATATGCATGTTTATCACATGCATATCATTGCCTCCAGGGTTGATGGATACTTGAGTGAATGTTTGGCTTCTTCAGCGGCTGCAGTCACCCTCCTCTGGCTGTGATTGCATCTTCAAACTAATCTATAGGAGGGGGCAGGGGGTCTCTCTGTCTCTGAATCCCTCTTTCAAGATTTATTTTATAGTTAGAATCTGTAAAAATGTTTGAATACTGTATTAATAAATAAATTACATTTATTTTTGTAGCAAATTGCTCGACTCAGCAATGCAGTTTATTTCCCATCTTTAATAGTTTAGATTCATTTATCGTCCTCCTAAGTTGTGAAAGGGACTGAAGAGTGTAATAATGAAACTGAAAACTCAAGAGTGAATAAAGACTGATTAGGAGATAAGTGTTTACAACATTGTGTTGAGCCGAAGAAGCAAAACTTTAGAAGCTTTTCGGAAACTGATTATATACAAATCCACGTACTTGAAGGTGAATCCCAAGTTACATGTATTTTTGTAACGAGTTTCCATCTTACATAAAATCCCTTAAAGTTGGAACAATGAAAAGGCAAGGAAACTTTGCAGTTTTATAGAAGTTATTTATTTTATTACTTATAATATTTCATTTGTTTATCCTTTTATGTTTTACAGTTTTTAATATGGCTTTTTTAAAACATTTATTTTGGAAGATGTAGAAAACCATGTTGTTTGTCTGCATTCTTAATGAATAAAGAAAGGTATAGCTTCCCAAAGTATCTGTTAAAGTGAATTATGAAACACAGGAGGTTTATTATTGTTTGCAGAAGAAATAGTGACATTAAATACAGCTAGCTACTGAATATTTCCTATGCTAAAGAAGATGCTAACACTGGCTAGCTGTTGTGAAACCCTTCCCATAAAGACGTGCGCCTTTAAAACGGGTGATATAATAAGCCAACCACACTGTGAACCAAACGATATTTACGAGTGGCTGTGAATGACAGCAAGGTTTGCGCTGAGTTACTAAAACCTTTGTGTTAACAACAACAGTTAGCACAAACGACAACGGAGGGACATCATGGAAAAGGGGAGCGAAATTTCCCGTTACACCACTGTCGTCATGACAACATCCGGGTCAATCGTGAGAAAATCTGATGCAAGCTTCTACATCATTCTGGCAACTGGAGTTACACCCTGTTAGCAAATGTTGACCTGTGTTTAACGTTTAATGTCGATTATTTCCCTCTAAAATGATATTATTATTTGTAACTGATGAATTAACAACTTAAAACACTTAAATTCTAGCCAATTTGACACATATTCACAGCTTCACATTAGTTTTTAACAACATTGTAAGCCTACATATGACCATTTATTTTACTCGAAATGAGATGAACTTTCAGGCAAAGTTTTAAAAAGTCACATTAATAGTTGTTTGTTTTAATATTAGCTAGAACATTCATCAAACTGAGTTGTGAACTAAAAACGTGATTATTAAAGATTCTGGGTTCATACTAAACGAAAACATATTGGGCTTCTCATGCAAGGCAACATCTGATACTTTGATAAAGAGCAAATTAAAAATGTTTAAAGGTTATTTTTTCTTTGATAGGCCAGAGGTAACTTATACTTAGTTTTTTGACACCATCTAGTGGCTGTAAAGACACATTTAGTATCCAGAGCAGCCTAAAAACTGTTACTGTTATAAATTAATTAATTCAATTCTGTGTTACACCTTTAGTCTGACTTTTTAAAATTAGGGCCAATAGACCTTGTTTACATAAAAGTGTACCCTTTTTTTGAGTGGAAAAAAAACCATTTTGAATTTATATCATTTTGACTCTTTGACTTATCACAGAGTGGTATATGTCTATGTCTAAGTATAAGTTTAGTGAAGATGCTGTGTTTGAATCATTTGAATTTTTTGAATGGCAGCAAATAATAACACCTGCTGCCCTCCGGGGTCAAATTGACCCCGTCCGGTTTGACTGTAATTTAAAGAATATAAAGTGTGTTACACCTTTAGTAACAACTTCATTCAAACACATTAGCACCATTTTTTAAAATTCCATTTGAGATTTAAGGCCAATAAGACCTCATTTACATGCCTGCATGCGAGGCAGGTAGTAATGGCATGATCTGTATATGCACTGCATTTTTGGCACATTTCCAATGTTTTGAGATCACTCTGGCGAGGGCAGAATTTGCACCAGTTTTTTGGTTGATGGGCCAGGAGGGGCTGCTGGGCTGCTGGGGAGCTGCTGCAGAGGCCAAAAAGATACCTACTATTTTAACTAGTGGACATCGAGGCACTTATTCCTTTACTAGTAAACTGTACGGGGCTTTACTTGTAAACTGAAAACTGCTCCCCCTAGTGTGACTAATTGACATTTTAGCTACAACTAGTTAACTAGTAAACATTTCCGGGCCTATGCTAAGCCCTTTTAACATTAAATCATTAAGAAATTGCAGAACAACAAACTCCAGGAATACAACTCATGGATTAAAAAAAAAACACAAAGAGTTGGATAAAATAAATTTAAAAAAAAGTAACAAATGTCTCAAACACTTTTGGTCTTCAAAGTTTAACAAACTTGATTAATTTCACTGTACAATACAAAGTATTACACAAACATATTTTTACACGTTTGTAGCACATCACACATCCTCAAAGCACAGAGAGGTAAATACATTATTGCATCCGTTTAAAAAAACTTCATGAGTTTACGATCACAGTGCACTTTGACATGAGCTGACGAGAATGTGTGAGATGTTTGTTTTAAAGTGTCGCTATAAAAAAAACAACAATCATAACAGATAAGGAACTTTAAAAACCGGCAGTGAAACTATTACAACACGGCACATCCACATCGTTCATAGAAACACAAAAATAAGTCAGTATTCAAATCCTGGCAGTTGAAAGTGCTTTGGTCTTCTGAGTGAAAAGATTGGATAAAACACTAAATGAGATGATTTATTGTGAAATACTGGCACCATTATCAAGCGTAAGGCTTTTTGGTTTCTGTGTGTTTAAAGTGCTTCTTTTGGTCCCACAAGACGGTCGAGAAGTCGTTAGAAAACACGATAAAGCTGGAAAGTTTGTTCATAAAAAAAATTAAAAAATTAAAAAAAACATCAGTCCCATCTCGTTACAAAACAAAACGCTGTTGTTTGTTGTTTTGGTCTCACCTGAGATTCAGCGTAATTCTTCTGCTGTCAAGAATGAATGTGAAGTGTAATCGTTTTCACTACAACCTGAACAAGAGGTGTGACAGACTAAGGAGCCAGATATTTTTTGAGTTAGCTACAGAGCTTTGGATGAACTATTCAGTCAGCGTGTTATCATTTCTTTACGAAGGAGTATTAGGGCCACATTAAAGGGGGAAAACATCTGACATTTATGAGAATAAAGTTGTAAGAGAAGAAAGTCATACATTTACGACAGGCTGCTCTTTTGATACAACCTTTCAGGATAAAAAATTTAACCATAGCCTAATTTAAATGGAATTACTAAATTAATATAATAAATTTAAAACTTTAATCTTGAAATTTAATCTTTACGGGAATTTCTTTAAAAAAAGGTGGCCCTTATACTCCGCCGCATTATTCAGTTAATATGTGCAAATCTAGTTTTGATGACCTCAGAGCAGACAGAGCCTCGTGCCCCCCCCATGAGATCTTTGGCACGCGGGGTCCAGTGGCTCAGACTTTGTCCCAGTCGTACTAACAAACAGTAAAGACAACAAGAGTAAAAACGAGGACTATTTCAGATTGATAGAGGTCGTGAATATCCAGCAGACGTTGATGCATGTTAGCAAATATTCAATCCTTCTTTGATGTAGTAATAACGTACATCAATGTGCTGTTCTCTCTTAAAGTTTCCTGCTTTCAAAAGGTAAAACTGCTCATATCTGGAATTCATTTTAAAACCAGTTCAAATATTTTCTACAAAAGCAGACATAGTTGAAACTCCACAACAGTAGAGGCGTTTTGATTTCAAAAAAAGAAACAGCAAACGCTAAAATTCTGTTTTCAGTTATTCAGTAATGCTTGAACAAGCCTGGTCCAATGACAGAATAAAAAAAAGTTCACATGCCATGTGTGCAGGCTGCGGATGCTGCACGTATCCCTATAATTTATACATCTATTCAAAGTCTTTCAGCTGTGCGTCATCAGCTTCTTGAGTTTGTGTATTTGTCTGCATATTTCTGTTTTATGTGACGATGGATGGGCTCCTGTTT